>NC_042304.1:1460000-1735263 GCF_901000725.2 Takifugu rubripes | reverse complement strand
GGGCAAATTCCAAACGTGTGCAAGTTTGAATCGCATATCTTTTCACAGGTGTACAAGGCTTTACCAGTGGCAGAGCCTGGCAAAAAATGCAACTGACAAAGCGCTGCTCCTCTGCACGGAAAGTTTAGTAAAGGCGAAAGACTTGTACGCTTTGCAGAGAACCACATGCAAGTGGCCCTTGCAGGCTGAGTGGAGCTGTGCCCACGGTCGCCCGGGCAATTGTGTGATGGTGAGAACTTCCTCTTTTACTCTACAATTGTTCTAAGAATTTAGGACTTTGTTTGGTGAATAACACATTTGTCCTTCAACTCATCCTTTGACCAGAGAACAATGACATTGTTCAGATCATGGTGACTTTCTTCTGAAAATCTGGAATAGAAATGTGGTAATTAATAATAGACCTCGGACTGCAATCTTGTGTTTTTACTGCTCTGAAGTCACTTGGATGGTATATTACTCGCTTTTCCCCCAATCCCTGGGAGAAAAAGCACGGGCACAAAAGAGGCCTTCACCCCACTGCCAAAACTCTGGTAAACAACTGAAGTGCCCTTACACTGGAAGTAGTTTTATTTCCATGCAGCTTTTGAATTCTAAATTGCTTATACATGTCTTGCTTCAATTTGGAGAGCACAGGACTGCCTGTAGAGGTCGTGCTTGACACCCATGGCTTTTGAAGTGAAAGTGCACCTGGCAAACAGGGCACCAGCAGCGAGCAGAGCGGCCCTGGCCCTTGCAATGCGCTCTGAAAAGTGACAACATTGCAGAGAGAGCTCACTTACTGTTGATTGTCCAACAAACTATAGAGAAGGCGCACCACTCCAGCTAGACTGCAATACTGGGCCAATGCGTGGAGTGAATGGAGCAAGCTCCTGTTTCAGCTCCTGTCTGCAAAAATGCATTTAATATATAGTCCCCTGATAGAGGACATATCAGATATTAAACTGATAGAACAGATACTACACTTGATCTTAGCCAAAAGGCCGAGAAGCGATGGTCTTGACTGCTTGCTCATAGTACATTGGCATTACCACAGGTGAACAGTTGATGGTGAGGCCATAAAGCCTCACTAACAACGAAATACCAATTTGCACCTCCTCCCAAGTGGTTGAGGTTAAAACTGCTACATGGGAACAACGTTTTGCACTTTGGGGCAAATTCCAAACGTGTGCAAGTTTGATCGCATATCTTTTCACAGGTGTACAAGGCTTTACCGGCAGAGCCTGGCCAAAATGCAACTGACAAAGCGCTGCTCCTCTGCACGGAAGTCTTTAGTAAAAGGCGAAAGACTTGTACGCTTTGCAGAGAACCACATGCAAGTGGCCCTTGCAGGCTGAGTGGAGCTGTGCCCACGGTCGCCCCGGGCAATTGTGTGATGGTGAGACTTCCTCTTTTACTCTACAATTGTTCTAAGAATTTAGACTTTGTTTGGTGAATAACAACATTTGTCCTTCAACTCATCCTTTGACCAGAGAACAATGACATTGTTCAGATCACTGACTTTCTTCTGAAAATCTGGAATAGAAATGTGGTAATTAATAATAGACCTCGGACTGCAATCTTGTGTTTTTTACTGCTCTGAAGTCACTTGGATGGTATATTACTCGCTTTTCCCCAATCCCATGGAGAAAAAGCACGGGCCAAAAGAGCCTTCACCCCACTGCCAAAACTCTGGTAACAACTGAAGTGCCCTTACACTGGAAGTAGTTTATTCCATGCAGCTTTTAAATTCTAAATTGCTTATACATGTCTTGCTTCAATTTGGAGATGACACAGGACTGCCTGTAGAGGTCGTGCTTGACACCCATGGCTTTTGAAGTGAAAGTGCACCTGGCAAACAGGGCACCACGCAGCGAGGCAGAGCGGCCCTGCCTTGCAATGCGCTCTGAAAAGTGACAACATTGCAGAGAGAGAGAGAGAGAAACACACTTTACTGTTGATTGTCCACAAACTATAGAGAAGCCGCACCACTCCCAGCTAGACTGCAATACTGCGCCAATGCGTGGAGTGAATGGAGCAAGCTCCTGTTTCAGCTCCTGTCTGCAAAAATGCATTTAATATATAGTCCCCTGATAGAGGACATATCAGATATTAAACTGATAAGAACAGATACTACACTTGATCTTAGCCAAAAGGCCGAGAAGCGATGGTCTTTGACTGCTTGCTCAAAGTACATTGGCATTACCACAGGCTGAACAGTTGATGGTGAGGCCATAAAGCCTCACTAACAACAAAATACCAATTTGCACCTCCTCCCAAGTGGTGAGGTTAAAACTGCTACATGGGAACAAACGTTTTTGTCCAGACTGTGTCGACCTTCTGGGGCAAATTCCAAACGTGTGCAAGTTTGAATCGCATATCTTTTCACAGGTGTACAAGGCTTTACCAGTGGCAGAGCCTGGCAAAAAATGCAACTGACAAAGCGCTGCTCCTCTGCACGGAAGTCTTAGTAAAAGGCGAAAGACTTGTACGCTTTGCAGAGAACCACATGCAAGTGGCCCTTGCAGGCTGAGTGGAGCTGTGCCCACGGTCGCCCCGGGCATTTCGTGATGGTGAGACTTCCTCTTTTACTCTACAATTGTTCTAAGAATTTAGACTTTGTTTGGTGAATAACAACATTTGTCCTTCAACTCATCCTTTGACCAGAGAACAATGACATTGTTCAGATCATGGTGATTTCTTCTGAAAATCTGGAATAGAAATGTGGTATTAATAATGACCTCGGACTGCAATCTTGTGTGTTTACTGCTCTGAAGTCACTTGGATGGTATATACTCGCTTTTCCCCAATCCCTGTGGAGAAAAAGCACGGGGCACAAAGAGCCTTCACCCACTGCCAAACTCTGGTAAACAACTGAAGTGCCCTTACACTGGAATAGTTTATTTCCATGCAGCTTTTAATTCTAAATTGCTTATACATCTTGCTTCAATTTGGAGATGACACAGGACTGCCTGTAGAGGTCGTGCTTGACACCCATGGCTTTTGAAGTGAAAGTGCACCTGGCAAACAGGGCACCACGCAGCGAGGCAGAGCGGCCCGCCCTTGCAATGCGCTCTGAAAAGTGACAACATTGCAGAGAGAGAGAGAGAGAGAGAGAGAAACACACTTACTGTTGATTGTCCACAAACTATAGAGGCGCACCACTCCCAGCTAGACTGCAATACTGGGCCAATGCGTGGAGCGAATGGAGCAAGCTCCTGTTTCAGCTCCTGTCTGCAAAAATGCATTTAATATATAGTCCCCTGAGCACATATCAGATATTAAACTGATAAGAACAGATACTACACTTGATCTTAGCCAAAAGGCCGAGAAGCGATGGTCTTTGACTGCTTGCTCAAAGTACATTGGCATTACCACAGGCTGGAACAGTTGATGGTGAGGCCATAAAGCCTCACTAACAACGAAATACCAATTTGCCTCCTCCCAAGTGGTGAGGTTTAAAACTGCTACATGGGAACAAACGTTTTTGCACTCCAGACTGTGTCGACCTTTCTGGGGCAAATTCCAACGTGTGCAAGTTTGAATCGCATATCTTTCACAGGTGTACAAGGCTTTACCAGTGGCAGAGCCTGGCAAAAAATGCAACTGACAAAGCGCTGCTCCTCTGCACGGAAGTCTTTAGTAAAAGGCGAAAGACTTGTACGCTTTGCAGAGAACCACATGCAAGTGGCCCTTGCAGGCTGAGTGGAGCTGTGCCCACGGTCGCCCCGGGCAATTGTGTGATGGTGAGACTTCCTCTTTTACTCTACAATTGTTCTAAGAATTTAGACTTTGTTTGGTGAATAACAACATTTGTCCTTCAACTCATCCTTTGACCAGAGAACAATGACATTGTTCAGATCATGGTGACTCTTCTGAAAATCTGGAATAGAAATGTGGTAATTAATAATAGACCTCGGACTGCAATCTTGTTTTTTACTGCTCTGAAGTCACTTGGATGGTATATTACTCGCTTTTCCCCAATCCCTGTGGAGAAAAAGCACGGGGCACAAAAGAGCCTTCACCCCACTGCCAAAACTCTGGTAAACAACTGAAGTGCCCTTACACTGGAAGTAGTTTATTTCCATGCAGCTTTTAAATTCTAAATTGCTTATACATGTCTTGCTTCAATTTGGAGATGACACAGGACTGCCTGTAGAGGTCGTGCTTGACACCCATGGCTTTTGAAGTGAAAGTGCACCTGGCAAACGGGGCACCACGCAGCGAGGCAGAGCGGCCCTGCCCTTGCAATGCGCTCTGAAAAGTGACAACATTGCAGAGAGAGAGAACACACTTACTGTTGATTGTCCACAAACTATAGAGAAGGCGCACCACTCCCAGCTAGACTGCAATACTGGGCCAATGCGTGGAGTGAATGGAGCAAGCTCCTGTTTCAGCTCCTGTCTGCAAAAATGCATTTAATATATAGTCCCCTGATAGAGGACATATCAGATATTAAACTGATAAGAACAGATACTACACTTGATCTTAGCCAAAAGGCCGAGAAGCGATGGTCTTTGACTGCTTGCTCAAAGTACATTGGCATTACCACAGGCTGACAGTTGATGGTGAGGCCATAAAGCCTCACTAACAACGAAATACCAATTTGCACCTCCTCCCAAGTGGTGAGGTTAAAACTGTACATGGGAACAAACGTTTTTGCACTCCAGACTGTGTCGACCTTTCTGGGGCAAATTCCAAACGTGTGCAAGTTTGAATCGCATATCTTTTCACAGGTGTACAAGGCTTTACCAGTGGCAGAGCCTGGCAAAAAATGCAACTGACAAAGCGCTGCTCCTCTGCACGGAAGTCTTTAGTAAAAGGCGAAAGACTTGTACGCTTTGCAGAGAACCACATGCAAGTAGCCCTTGCAGGCTGAGTGGAGCTGTGCCCACGGTCGCCCCGGGCAATTGTGTGATGGTGAGACTTCCTCTTTTACTCTACAATTGTTCTAAGAATTTAGACTTTGTTTGGTGAATAACAACATTTGTCCTTCAACTCATCCTTGACCAGAGAACAATGACATTGTTCAGATCATGGTGACTTTCTTCTGAAAATCTGGAATAGAAATGTGGTAATTAATAATAGACCTCGGACTGCAATCTTGTGTTTTTTACTGCTCTGAAGTCACTTGGATGGTATATTACTCGCTTTTCCCCAATCCCTGTGGAGAAAAAGCAGGGGCACAAAGAGCCTTCACCCCACTGCCAAAACTCTGGTAAACAACTGAAGTGCCCTTACACTGGAAGTAGTTTATTTCCATGCAGCTTTTGAATTCTAAATTGCTTATACATGTCTTGCTTCAATTTGGAGATGACACAGGACTGCCTGTAGAGGTCGTGCTTGACACCCATGGCTTTTGAAGTGAAAGTGCACCTGGCAAACAGGGCACCACGCAGCGAGGCAGAGCGGCCCTGCCCTTGCAATGCGCTCTGAAAAGTGACAACATTGCAGAGAGAGAGAGAGAGAGAAACACACTTACTGTTGATTGTCCACAAACTATAGAGAAGGCGCACCACTCCCAGCTAGACTGCAATACTGGGCCAATGCGTGGAGTGAATGGAGCAAGCTCCTGTTTCAGCTCCTGTCTGCAAAAATGCATTTAATATATAGTCCCCTGATAGAGGACATATCAGATATTAAACTGATAAGAACAGATACTACACTTGATCTTAGCCAAAAGGCCGAGAAGCGATGGTCTTTGACTGCTTGCTCAAAGTACATTGGCATTACCACAGGCTGAACAGTTGATGGTGAGGCCATAAAGCCTCACTAACAACGAAATACCAATTTGCACCTCCTCCCAAGTGGTTGAGGTTAAAACTGCTACATGGGAACAAACGTTTTTGCACTCCAGACTGTGTCGACCTTTCTGGGGCAAATTCCAAACGTGTGCAAGTTTGAATCGCATATCTTTTCACAGGTGTACAAGGCTTTACCAGTGGCAGAGCCTGGCAAAAAAATGCAACTGACAAAGCGCTGCTCCTCTGCACGGAAGTCTTTAGTAAAAGGCGAAAGACTTGTACGCTTTGCAGAGAACCACATGCAAGTGGCCCTTGCAGGCTGAGTGGAGCTGTGCCCACGGTCGCCCCGGGCAATTGTGTGATGGTGAGACTTCCTCTTTTACTCTACAATTGTTCTAAGAATTTAGACTTTGTTTGGTGAATAACAACATTTGTCCTTCAACTCATCCTTTGACCAGAGAACAATGACATTGTTCAGATCATGGTGACTTTCTTCTGAAAATCTGGAATAGAAATGTGGTAATTAATAATAGACCTCGGACTGCAATCTTGTGTTTTTTACTGCTCTGAAGTCACTTGGATGGTATATTACTCGCTTTTCCCCAATCCCTGGAGAGAAAAAGCACGGGGCACAAAAGAGCCTTCACCCCACTGCCAAAACTCTGGTAAACAACTGAAGTGCCCTTACACTGGAAGTAGTTTATTTCCATGCAGCTTTTAAATTCTAAATTGCTTATACATGTCTTGCTTCAATTTGGAGATGACACAGGACTGCCTGTAGAGGTCGTGCTTGACACCCATGGCTTTTGAAGTGAAAGTGCACCTGGCAAAAGGGCACCACGCAGGCAGAGCGGCCCTGCCCTTGCAATGCGCTCTGAAAAGTGACAACATTGCAGAGAGAGAGAGAGAGATACACACTTACTGTTGATTGTCCACAAAACTATGAGAAGGCGCACCACTCCCAGCTAGACTGCAATACTGGGCCAATGCGTGGAGTGAATGGAGCAAGCTCCTGTTTCAGCTCCTGTCTGCAAAAATGCATTTAATATATAGTCCCCTGATAGAGGACATATCAGATATTAAATGATAAGAACAGATATACACTTGATCTTAGCCAAAAGGCCGAGAAGCGATGGTCTTTGACTGCTTGCTCAAAGTACATTGGCATTACCACAGGCTGAACAGTTGATGGTGAGGCCATAAAGCCTCACTAACAACGAAATACCAATTTGCACCTCCTCCCAAGTGGTGAGGTTAAAACTGCTACATGGGAACAAACGTTTTTGCACTCCAGACTGTGCGACCTTTCTGGGGCAAATTCCAAACGTGTGCAAGTTTGAATCGCATATCTTTTCACAGGTGTACAAGGCTTTACCAGTGGCAGAGCCTGGCAAAAAATGCAACTGACAAAGCGCTGCTCCTCTGCACGGAAGTCTTTAGTAAAAGGCGAAAGACTTGTACGCTTTGCAGAGAACCACATGCAAGTGGCCCTTGCAGGCTGAGTGGAGCTGTGCCCACGGTCGCCCCGGGCAATGTGTGATGGTGAGACTTCCTCTTTTACTCTACAATTGTTCTAAGAATTTAGACTTTGTTGGTGAATAACAACATTTGTCCTTCAACTCATCCTTTGACCAGAGAACAATGACATTGTTCAGATCATGGTGACTTTCTTCTGAAAATCTGGAATAGAAATGTGGTAATTAATAATAGACCTCGGACTGCAATCTTGTGTTTTTTACTGCTCTGAAGTCACTTGGATGGTATATTACTCGCTTTTCCCCAATCCCTGTGGAGAAAAAAGCACGGGGCACAAAAGAGCCTTCACCCCACTGCCAAAACTCTGGTAAACAACTGAAGTGCCCTTACACTGGAAGTAGTTATTTCCATGCAGCTTTTAAATTCTAAATTGCTTATACATGTCTTGCTTCAATTTGGAGATGACACAGGACTGCCTGTAGAGGTCGTGCTTGACACCCATGGCTTTTGAAGTGAAAGTGCACCTGGCAAACAGGGCACCACGCAGCGAGGCAGAGCTGCCCTGCCCTTGCAATGCGCTCTGAAAAGTGACAACATTGCAGGGAGAGAGAGAGAGATACACACACTTACTGTTGATTGTCCACAAACTATAGAGAAGGCGCACCACTCCCAGATAGACTGCAATACTGGGCCAATGCGTGGAGTGAATGGAGCAAGCTCCTGTTTCAGCTCCTGTCTGCAAAAATGCATTTAATATATAGTCCCTGATAGAGGACATATCAGATATTAAACTGATAAGAACAGATACTACACTTGATCTTAGCCAAAAGGCCGAGAAGCGATGGTCTTTGACTGCTTGCTCAAAGTACATTGGCATTACCACAGGCTGAACAGTTGATGGTGAGGCCATAAAGCCTCACTAACAACGAAATACCAATTTGCACCTCCTCCCAAGTGGTGAGGTTAAAACTGCTACATGGGAACAAACGTTTTTTGCACTTCTGGGGCAAATTCCAAACGTGTGCAAGTTTGAATCGCATATCTTTTCACAGGTGTACAAGGCTTTACCAGTGGCAGAGCCTGGCAAAAAATGCAACTGACAAAGCGCTGCTCCTCTGCACGGAAGTCTTTAGTAAAAGGCGAAAGACTTGTACGCTTTGCAGAGAACCACATGCAAGTAGCCCTTGCAGGCTGAGTGGAGCTGTGCCCACGGTCGCCCCGGGCAATTGTGTGATGGTGAGACTTCCTCTTTATTCTACAATTGTTCTAAGAATTTAGACTTTGTTTGGTAATAACAACATTGTCCTTCAACTCATCCTTTGACCAGAGAACAATGACATTGTTCAGATCATGGTGACTTTCTTCTGAAAATCTGGAATAGAAATGTGGTAATTAATAATAGACCTCGGACTGCAATCTTGTGTTTTTTACTGCTCTGAAGTCACTTGGATGGTATATTACTTGCTTTTCCCCAATCCCTGTGGGAGAAAAAGCACGGGGCACAAAAGAGCCTTCACCCCACTGCCAAAACTCTGGTAAACAACTGAAGTGCCCTTACACTGGAAGTAGTTATTTCCATGCAGCTTTTAAATTCTAAATTGCTTATACATGTCTGCTTCAATTTGGAGATGACACAGGACTGCCTGTAGAGGTCGTGCTTGACACCCATGGCTTTTGAAGTGAAAGTGCACCTGGCAAACAGGGCACACGCAGCGAGGCAGAGCGGCCCTGCCCTTGCAATGCGCTCTGAAAAGTGACAACATTGCAGAGAGAGAGAGAAACACACTTACTGTTGATTGTCCACAAACTATAGAGAAGGCGCACCACTCCAGCTAGACTGCAATACTGGGCCAATGCGTGGAGTGAATGGAGCAAGCTCCTGTTTCAGCTCCTGTCTGCAAAAATGCATTTAATATATAGTCCCCTGATAGAGGACATATCAGATATTAAACTGATAAGAACAGATACTACACTTGATCTTAGCCAAAAGGCCGAGAAGCGATGGTCTTTGACTGCTTGCTCAAAGTACATTGGCATTACCACAGGCTGAACAGTTGATGGTGAGGCCATAAAGCCTCACTAACAACGAAATACCAATTTGCACCTCCTCCCAAGTGGTGAGGTTAAAACTGCTACATGGGAACAAACGTTTTTGCACTCCAGACTGTGTCGACCTGGGGCAAATTCCAAACGTGTGCAAGTTTGAATCGCATATCTTTTCACAGGTGTACAAGGCTTTACCAGTGGCAGAGCCTGGCAAAAAATGCAACTGACAAAGCGCTGCTCCTCTGCACGGAAGTCTTTAGTAAAAGGCGAAAGACTTGTACGCTTTGCAGAGAACCACATGCAAGTGGCCCTTGCAGGCTGAGTGGAGCTGTGCCCACGGTCGCCCCGGGCAATTGTGTGTGATGTGAGACTTCCTCTTTTACTCTACAATTGTTCTAAGAATTTAGACTTTGTTTGGTGAATAACAACAGTTGTCCTTCAACTCATCCTTTGACCAGAGAACAATGACATTGTTCAGATCATGGTGACTTTCTTCTGAAAATCTGGAATAGAAATGTGATAATTAATAATAGACCTCGGACTGACAATCTTGTGTTTTTTACTGCTCTGAAGTCACTTGGATGGTTATATTACTCGCTTTTCCCCAATCCCTGTGGAGAAAAAGCACGGGGCACAAAAGAGCCTTCACCCCACTGCCAAAACTCTGGTAAAACAACTGAGTGCCCTTACACTGGAAGTAGTTTATTTGCCATGCAGCTTTTTAAATTCTAAATTGCTTATACATGTCTTGCTTCAATTGGAGATGACACAGGACTGCCTGTAGAGGTCGTGCTTGACACCATGGCTTTTGAAGTGAAAGTGCACCTGGCAAACAGGGCACCACGCAGCGAGGCAGAGCGGCCCTGCCCTTGCAATGCGCTCTGAAAAGTGACAACATTGCAGAGAGAGAGAGATACACACACTTACTGTTGATTGTCCACAAACTATAGAGAAGGCGCACCACTCCCAGCTAGACTGCAATACTGGGCCAATGCGTGGAGTGAATGGAGCAAGCTCCTGTTTCAGCTCCTGTCTGCAAAAATGCATTTAATATATAGTCCCCTGATAGAGGACATATCAGATATTAAACTGATAAGAACAGATACTACACTTGATCTTAGCCAAAAGGCCGAGAAGCGATGGTCTTTGACTGCTTGCTCAAAGTACATTGGCATTACCACAGGCTGGACAGTTGATGGTGAGGCCATAAAGCCTCACTAACAACGAAATACCAATTTGCACCTCCTCCCAAGGTTAGGTTAAAACTGCTACATGGGAACAAACGTTTTTGCACTCCAGACTGTGTCGACCTTCTGGGGCAAATTCCAAACGTGTGCAAGTTTGAATCGCATATCTTTTCACAGGTGTACAAGGCTTTACCAGTGGCAGAGCCTGCAAAAAATGCAACTGACAAAGCGCTGCTGCTCCTCTGCACGGAAAGTCTTTAGTAAAAGGCGAAAGACTTGTACGCTTTGCAGAGAACACATGCAAGTGGCGCTTGCAGGCTGAGTGGAGCTGTGCCCACGGTCGCCCCGGGCAATTGTGTGAGGTGAGACTTCCTCTTTTACTCTACAATTGTTCTAAGAATTTAGACTTTGTTTGGTGAATAACAACATTTGTCCTTCAACTATACTTTGACCAGAGAACAATGACATTGTTTCAGATCATGGTGACTTTCTTCTGAAAATCTGGAATAGAAATGTCGTAATTAATAATAGACCTCGGACTGCAATCTTGTGTTTTTACTGCTCTGAAGTCACTTGGATGGTATATACTCGCTTTTCCCAATCCCCTGTGGAGAAAAAGCACGGGGCACAAAGAGCCTTCACCCCACTGCCAAAACTCTGGTAACAACTGAAGTGCCCTTACACTGGAAGTAGTTTATTTCCATGCAGCTTTTAAATTCTAAATTGATTATACATGTCTTGCTTCAATTTGGAGATGACACAGGACTGCCTGTAGAGGTCGTGCTTGACACCCATGGCTTTTGAAGTGAAAGTGCACCTGGCAAACAGGGGCACCAGCAGCGAGGCAGAGCGGCCCTGCCCTTGCAATGCGCTCTGAAAAGTGACAACATTGCAGAGAGAGAGAGAGAGAGATACACCACTTACTGTTGATTGTCCACAAACTATAGAGAAGGCGCACCACTCCAGATAGACTGCAATACTTGGCCAATGCGTGGAGTGAATGGAGCAACGCTCCTGTTTCAGCTCCTGTCTGCAAAATGCATTTAATATATAGTCCCCTGATAGAGGACATATCAGATATTAACTGATAAGAACAGATACTACACTTGATCTTAGCCAAAAGGCCTGAGAAGCGATGGTCTTTGACTGCTTGCCTCAAAGTACATTGGCATTACCACAGGCTGAACAGTTGATGGTGAGGCCATAAAGCCTCACTAACAACGAAATACCAATTTGCACCTCCTCCCAAGTGGTGAGGTTAAACTGCTACATGGGAACAAACGTTTTTGCACTCCAGACTGTGTCGACCTTTCTGGGGCAAATTCCAAACGTGTGCAAGTTTGAATCGCATATCTTTTCACAGGTGTACAAGGCTTTACCAGTGGCAGAGCCTGGCAAAAAATGCAACTGACAAAGCGCTGCTCCTCTGCACGGAAGTCTTTAGTAAAAGGCGAAAGACTTGTACGCTTTGCAGAGAACCACATGCAAGTGGCCCTTGCAGGCTGAGTGGAGCTGTGCCCACGGTCGCCCCGGGCAATTGTGTGATGGTGAGACTTCCTCTTTTACTCTACAATTGTTCTAAGAATTTAGACTTTGTTTGGTGAATAACAACATTTGTCCTTCAACTCATCCTTTGACCAGAGAACAATGACATTGTTCAGATCATGGTGACTTTCTTCTGAAAATCTGGAATAGAAATGTGGTAATTAATAATAGACCTCGGACTGCAATCTTGTGTTTTTACTGCTCTGAAGTCACTTGGATGGTATATTACTCGCTTTTCCCCAATCCCTGTGGAGAAAAGCACGGGGCACAAAAGAGCCTTCACCCCACTGCCAAAACTCTGGTAAACAACTGAAGTGCCCTTACACTGGAAGTAGTTTATTTCCATGCAGCTTTTGAATTCTAAATTGCTTATACATGTCTTGCTTCAATTTGGAGATGACACAGGACTGCCTGTAGAGGTCGTGCTTGACACCCATGGCTTTTGAAGTGAAAGTGCACCTGGCAAAAGGGGCAGCGAGGCAGAGCGGCCCTGGCCTTGCAATGCGCTCTGAACAGTGACAACATTGCAGAGAGAGAGAGAGAGAGATACACACACTTACTGTTGATTGTCCACAAACTATAGAGAAGGCGCACCACTCCCAGATAGACTGCAATACTGGGCCAATGCGTGGAGTGAATGGAGCAAGCTCCTGTTTCAGCTCCTGTCTGCAAAAATGCATTTAATATATAGTCCCCTGATAGAGGACATATCAGATATTAAACTGATAAGAACAGATACTACACTTGATCGTAGCCAAAAGCCTGAGAAGCGATGGTCTTTGACTGCTTGCTCAAAGTACATTGGCATTACCACAGGCTGAACAGTTGATGGTGAGGCCATAAAGCCTCACTAACAACGAAATACCAATTTGCACCTCCTCCCAAGTGGTTAGGTTAAAACTGCTACATGGGAACAAATGTTTTTGCACTTCTGGGGCAAATTCCAATCGTGTGCAAGTTTGAATCGCATATCTTTTCACAGGTGTACAAGGCTTTACCAGTGGCAGAGCCTGGCAAAAAATGCAACTGACAAAGCGCTGCTCCTCTGCACGGAAGTCTTTAGTAAAAGGCGAAAGACTTGTACGCTTTGCAGAGAACCACATGCAAGTAGCCCTTGCAGGCTGAGTGGAGCTGTGCCCACGGTCGCCCCGGGCAATTGTGTGATGGTGAGACTTCCTCTTTTACTCTACAATTGTTCTAAGAATTTAGGAACTTTGTTTGGTAAATAAACCATCATTTGTCCTTCAACTCATCCTTTGACCAGAGAACAATGACATGTTCAGATCATGGTGACTTTCTTCTGAAAATCTGAGAATAGAAATGTGGGTAATTTAATAATAGACCTCGGACTGCAATCTTGTGTTTTTTACTGCTCTGAAGTCACTGGATGGTATATACTCGATTTTCCCCAATCCCTTGGAGAAAAAGCACGGGGCACAAAAGAGCCTTCACCCCACTGCCAAAACTCTGGTAAACACTGAAGTGCCCTACACTGGAAGTAGTTTATTTCCATGCAGCTTTTAATTACTAAATTGCTTATACATGTCTTGCTTTCAATTTGGAGATGACACAGGACGCCTGTAGAGGTCGTGCTTGACACCCATGGCTTTTGAAGTGAAAGTGCACCTGGCAAACAGGGCACCACGCAGCGAGGCAGAGCGGCCCTGCCCTTGCAATGCGCTCTGAAAAGTGACAACATTGCAGAGAGAGAGAGAGAGAGAGAGATACACACACTTACTGTTGATTGTCCACAAACTATAGAGAAGGCGCACCACTCCCAGCTAGACTGCAATACTGGGCCAATGCGTGGAGTGAATGGAGCAAGCTCCTGTTTCAGCTCCTGTCTGCAAAAATGCATTTAATATATAGTCCCCTGATAGAGGACATATCAGATATTAAACTGATAAGAACAGATACTACACTTGATCTTAGCCAAAAGGGCCGAGAAGAAGCGATGGTCTTTGACTGCTTGCTCAAAGTACATTGGCATACCAAGGCTGAAACAGTTGATGGTGAGGCCATAAAGCCTCACTAACAACGAAATACCAATTTGCACCTCCTCCCAAGTGGTGAGGTTTAAAACTGCTACATGGGAACAAACGTTTTTGCACTCCAGACTGTTTGTCGACCTTTCTGGGGCAAATTCCAAACGTGTGCAAGTTTGAATCGCATATCTTTTCACAGGTGTACAAGGGCTTTACCAGTGGCAGAGCCTGCCAAAAAATGCAACTGACAAAGCGCTGCCTCCTCTGCACGGAAGTCTTTAGTAAAAGGCGAAAGACTTGTACGCTTTGCAGAGAACCACATGCAAGTGGCCCTGGCAGGCTGAGTGGAGCTGTGCCCACGGTCGCCCCCGGGCAATTGTGTGATGGTGAGACTTCCTCTTTTACTCTACAATTGTTCTAAGAATTTAGACTTTGTTGGTGAATAACAACATTTGTCCTTCAACTCATCCTTTGACCAGAGAACAATGACATTGTTCAGATCATGGTGACTTTCTTCTGAAAATCTGGAATAGAAATGTGGTAATTAATAATAGACCTCGTACTGCAATCTTGTGTTTTTTACTGCTCTGAAGTCACTTGGATGGTATATTACTCGCTTTTCCCCAATCCCTGTGGAGAAAAAAGCACGGGGCACAAAGAGCCTTCACCCCACTGCCAAAACTCTGGGTAAACAACTGAAGTGCCCTTACACTGGAAGTAGTTTATTTCCCATGGCAGCTTTTGAATTCTAATTGCTTATACATGTCTTGCTTCAATTTGGAGATTGACACAGGACTGCCTGTAGAGGTCGTGCTTGACACCCATGGCTTTTGAAGTGAAAGTGCACTGGCAAAAGGGGCAGCGAGGCCAGAGCGGCCTGGCCTTGCAATGTGCTCTGAAAAGTGACAACATTGCAGAGAGAGAGAGAAACACACTACTGTTGATTGTCCACAAACTATAGAGAAGGCGCACCACTCCCAGCTAGACTGCAATACTGGGCCAATGCGTGGAGTGAATGGAGCAAGCTCCTGTTTCGCTCCTGTCTGCAAAAATGCATTTAATATATAGTCCCCTGATAGAGGACATATCAGATATTAAACTGATAAGAACAGATACTACAACTTGATCTTAGCCAAAGGCCGGAGAAGCGATGGTCTTTGACTGCTTGCTCAAAGTAACATTGGCATTACCACAGGCTGAACAGTTGATGGTGAGGCCATAAAGCCTCACTAACAACAAAATACCAATTTTGCACCTCCTCCCAAGTGGTGAGGTTAAAACTGTTACATGGGAACAAACGTTTTTGCACTCTGGGGCAAATTCCAAATGTGTGCAAGTTGAATCGGGAGGCTACGTCCTATTATCAGGGTCAACCGAAACTCTGCCGCAAATGCGGCGAGCAGGGGCATCTGGCAGAGGCTTTGTCCAGTTATTGTGTGCGGAAAATGCAGAGCAGTTGGACATTCCTTTGAGGAGTGTACCACTGGGAGGAAGTGCAATCTTTGTGGAAGCAGCAGACCATCTTTTCCGCGACTGTCCTTTGTCTTTCGCTAACAAATTGAAAGCTAGGAAAAAACAGGAGGAAAAGGGGCCAACAGAAAATGAGGTGCGAACTGATTTGGAGGGAAATTCAAATCTCCCTCCAAAACCTGTGCTTGAGAGGAGAGGAGTCCAGTGAGGTTGGGCAAAGGGAGGGGCCTGGACCCCACCCAGTGAAGCTGACATGGAGTTGGGAGGAGCCATCAGGCAGACAGTGGGGTTCGGCTCGCCTCTACTGATGATGACTCCATTAGGAGTCTCCATATTGTGGAGGAGGAGCAGAGCTCCACTTCCCTCCCAGATGCCCAACCTAGTTTAAAAAGAACAGCATCTGAACTGTCCAACTCTGGGGCTGAATCAGCCTCAGAGAAGAGGGGAGAGCTGAATCTGAACATCACAGTCCCCCTGTGGATCAGGACAGTGGCTCCTCTTCCAGTTCATCTAATGAATGTTCCTTTCTAAATGTAGCACTACAGTCAACTCCATTCAGAAAGCGCAGCAGACTTTGCTTTCAGGAGGACAGATTCTCAAAGCTTAGCCCCTGGATGTAGGGGATCTTTCGATGAGAACCTGTTACAGCACAAGTAACAAGGCAATATAAATGTGCTTGTTACTTATTCTTAAGATACCTGCTTCTTTTAAAATGTTTGTACTTGTCATTTTAAACATACTCATGACTCTCAACATTTCCACTATCAATGTGAGAAGTGCGAGGTCAAGAGTTAGAGCCCAAAGTGTTTTATCCTTTTTAAGTTCCTTTAAGTCTGATGTGTTTTTATTACAGGAATGTGGCTTACCATTTTTAAACCACTACCGCCAGTGGGAGGAGATGTGGCCACAGACATCCCTTTGGAGTGGATCAAATGAAAACAGAAATGATGGGAGTGGCCATTTTAATCAAAAACCCCCAGGTTCTGCTAAAAGGTAGCACTGTGGTGAAAAATGGTCGGGCGCTTTAACACATTTGACTTTTATGGAACAGGATTTTAAAATCTTAAATATTTATGGCTTTAATGAAAAAAATGACAGGTATGACCTTTTAGAAGACTTGCAGTCCCACATGCTAGGTAGGGTACCTTTAGTAGTAGGGGAGATTTTAACTGTATTTTAAGTAGGAAAGATAGGAGAAGAACAGGGAAGATTTTAAAGTAGACAAAACATCAGTTTTATTACAGGGCATATGCAGGGATTTTAAACTTCAAGACTGTTTTAAAACCATGCATCCCAGGGAGGAGGGCTTCACCTGGTTCAGTGGTGATGGCACCAGAGCCTCCCGCATAGATTATGTTTTTACACGGGACCTGCCCAGCAACTGATGCTAGACTAACACCTGTCTTCTTCTCCGATCACCTCATGCTCTCCTGCACCCTTCACTGCCTTCAGGTGTGACATCAGGAAGTGGTCTGTGGAAAACTCAACTGCTCCCTCTTGGAAGATAGGGAGTTAGTTAGACAGTACAGGGAGCAGTACACAGGTGGCAGACCTTCAGGACTTCTACGACACACGAGCACACTGGTGGGAGATGGTTGAAGGGAAGGACCCGGACTTTCTTTAGGCAGGCAGGTAAGGAAAAAAAAGAATAGGGAAACCAGACGCATGATGGGACTGCAGAAGCGACTACAGCGCTATTTTAACCTTAACCAACAAGGTATCGATTTTAATGAAGAAATTAACAAGTAAAAAAGAGATGTCGGTTTTATCAGAATTCAAAGCAAAGGGTCATTTAAGAAGCAATGAATGGGAAATGAAGAGGGGGAAAAGTGCACAAGGTATTTCTTCAAGAAAATCATAACAAAGGGGGGACCATTACACAATTGACTAAAGAAAATGGGTGCACAACCGAAACTATAGATGGAATTAAAGAGGACAATTGAAAGCTTTTATGGAAAATTGTATAAAGAAAAACCCGTTCAAATTGACACCATGAATGAAATTTTAAAAATTCCTAATAAAACGGTGAACAACAGCGTGCTTTTATCCCAGGATTTTACCCTTTTATAGTTAATAATTCTCTACGTAGTTTTAAAACTGGGAAGTCCCCCTGGACAAGATGGACTTCCTGTAGAATTTTTATTTGACTTTTTGGGACCTTTTAGCACATGACTTAATCACTGTTTTTATGGAATTTGAAAGACTCGACCGGACTTCCTGACAGTTTTAGAGTAGGGATAGTGACTCTCCCTTCACAAACAAAAGACAAGACAGAACTAAAGAACTGGAGACCTATCACCTTTTAAATGTTGGACTGTAAACTTTTAGCAAACTTTTAGCAACACGTATGTCCACGTTTTTAGAAGAGGTGATTGACCCGGATCAAGCCTGTGCCATTCCGGGGAGGAAGATCACCGACAGCCTCGTACTGATCCGAGACACCATGTTATGCGAGAGACAGAAACATGAGGCTAGTAGTTTTAAACTTAGATTTTGAGAAAGCCTTTGATCGGTTCTCGCACCAGTACCTTTTCCAGGTACTGCAAAAAATGGGGTTCCCAGAAAGATTTGTAGCTTGGTGGGTCTGCTGTACCGGGACATCACCAGCAGAATTCTATTTAATGGGCATCTGACAAAAGCAGTGGACATTAACTGCGGTGTCCGTCAGGGGTGTCCGTTATCGGCCCTCCTCTACGTTATCTGCATTGAACCACTGGCACAGATCTTGAGAAGGGACAAAACGAATCAATGGGGTGCAAGTGCCGGGGAGTGGAGGACTGGAAACAAGATGTGTTTTATATATGGACGACGTGAATGTTTTATGCACTGACCTTTTATCTGTTAACAGGGACGCTGGACTTGACTGACTGGTTCGGACGGGCCTCTGGGTCAAAACTAAACAAAGAAAAGACACGAGCCCAGTTTTACGGGCCATGGACAGCGACAGACATGACAGGACTCCCCCTGACCGTGACACAGACTGACCAAAAATACTTGGTGTTAAATTTGCTCGGGAGGGGGGAGGGAAAACAAATTGGCCGGACATGGTAGGGAAAGTCAGACAAAAAAACTAGGATTCTGGGGACTTAGAGGACTGACTATGGAAGGGAAGGTTTTAATAACCAAAGCAGTGATTTTACCTTTGCTTTTACTGATCAGTTCTGTTTTTTTCCCCCCCAGAAGTGTGATTTTAGAACTGGAGAGAGCCATCTTTTACTTCCTGTGGGGTCCAAAATGGAAAAACTGAAGAGAACAATCATGAAAAAAACAAAAGAAAAAGGAGGAAAAGACGTCCCGGACCTGCACCTGTTCTTAGGGCCAGGTTCACAGCTATACATGTGGGCATAGTCACAGCCCCATCCAAAAACCCAAAGACAGCGGCAATGGCACGCTTTTGGATGGGACGTACCTCAGAAAAACTAAAAATTGAACCAATAAACCTCTCGGTGCCCGTGTCTTTTAACCTACCGACGGCATATAGTTTTATCCAGAGGTTTTTAGTGCATTTTAATTTGGAAAATGAGGAGTTGCATACTTTAACTAACCACCGCTCTTTGATTTCTGTTGTGCAGGAGCGCGAGCCAGTGAGTCCAGTGCGCGGCCTCGCATTAGGTGAGCCCTCAACGTTTGGCGCAATGTGAACCACCCTGCTCTCCCAAACAGACTCCGGGACCTGTCGTGGATGGTGGCTCATGAGATCCTCCCGGTCAGGTCCGTCATGCACTCCCCGAGGCATGGCGGCACACGCAACCTGCCCCCGGCCTGGTTGTGGCCGCGCCTGAGTCGGTGAGGCATCTCCTCTGGGAGTGCAGTGCTGCCAAAGACCAGTGGGCAATGGCCGGCTTCCTTGAAATTCCCGTACTTGCCAGCAAGGGAGGTCCTTACAGCACAACTGGTGCTGTATGGGGTGAGCCCAACTGTAATACCACCGAAGGACTTTGCCAAGCAGTGGCTCACCCTAGCCGCCATAAAAGACGCCACATGGACCTCCAGAAACTTGCTGGTAAGGAAGCACATGCAGATCCCCCCCGTGGCGGTGATCCGGATGGCTGCAGCAATGGTTCAAGGGGCCGGAACTGCGGGCGGCAGGCCTAGGACACCGCCACAAGAAGAATCGCCTCTGTGCCCATTCGGACGAAGGAGCCGGAGCTCCACAGCAAAGGTCAAGGCAGCAGCGGCCTGGCTCTCCGGGTGCGGTAGGCGGGAAGGAGCAGCAGGGCGAGGATCTCCGCTGACCACCAACAGTATCCCGAGAGATCAAATGTTTGGAGGAGCAGGCTGAGTGAGGCTTGGTAGGGACTCACCACGCTCTGCACAAAGATGGATATGTTTTGAACTGATGCACTCCCTTGTACGGACCTTTTAAGAAGCTTTCAAAGGACACATGAACACTAAATGTAACACCTTTAACCAATTGGAAATGGCTATTTTACCTACAAGACTGTTTTAGAGAAATTATTCTAAATGTATATATATTTTTCTTAAAAATGGTTTTATAGTCCTCACAATTTGGATATTTTATTGGTATATATTTGAGGTGTATATGTGAACTTTTACTCAAAATTTGAAAATGTCTCAACTATTGAATATTTTATGGCATATTTGAGGTGTATATGTGAACCTTTTACTCAAAGCCGGAAATGTAAAGATGATTGAGTGCCAATAATCTAAGAAAAAGAAAAAATCTGTTCTTATCAGTTTAATATCTGATATGTCCTCTATCAGGGGACTATATATTAAATGCATTTTTGCAGACAGGAGCTGAAACAGGAGCTTGCTCCATTCACTCCACGCATTGGCCCAGTATTGCAGTCTAGCTGGGAGTGGTGCGCCTTCTCTAGTTTGTGGACAATCAACAGTAAGTGTGTGTCTCTCTCTCTCTCTCTGCAATGTTGTCACTTTTCAGAGCGCATTGCAAGGGCAGGGCCGCTTTGCCTCGCTGCTTGGTGCCCCTTTTGCCATGTGCACTTTCACTTCAAAAGCCATGGGTGTCAAGCACGACCCTCTACAGGCAGTCCTGTGTCATCTCCAAATTGAAGCAAGACATGTATAAGCAATTTTAGAATTCAAAGCTGCATGGAAATAAACTACTTCCAGTGTAAGGGCACTTCAGTTGTTTACCAGAGTTTTGGCAGTGGGGTGAAGGCTCTTTTGTGCCCTGTGCTTTTTCTCCGCAGGGATTGGGGAAAAGCGAGTATATACCATCCAAGTGACTTCAGAGCAGTAAAAAACACAAGATTGCAGTCCGAGGTCTATTATTAATTACCGCATTTCTATTCCAGATTTTCAGAAGAAAGTCACCATGATCTGAACAATGTCATTGTTTTGGAATGAATTTCTTCCCTTAAAAAACCTTGAAATTTGATGACATACCTCCACACATATCTGTTAATTCCGGACATTAAGGATGGGCGGATCAATCACGTGGTATCGATATATCAATACTGACAAGCTACTCATTTGGTATCGATTTTTCTTTATAAATATCGATACTAACTAAAAAAAAAGAAAAAAAGGGGGATGTATGCATCACTTTCCGCCGTTTTAGATTAGTTACTTAAATTAATATGTGCCGGGACACCCCTTATACCTGGCGGCGTATTGAGCTGGCCTATGTCACGTGAAAGGAGATAGCGAATGAGCATCAACGTGCAACATAGCCCGCCGAAGCCGACACAGTAAGCAAAAGGCAGAGCCGCAATCTTCTTAAAGCAGAAAATGTGAATATGATATACTTTTTCTGATAAGCAATCTGAGACTTCAGTAAAGTGTGATATCAAATCAAATCAAATCAATCTTTATTTATATAGTGTCTTATACAATCAAAATTGTTTTCAAGGCACTTTCCAGAATCCCAGGGCCTAACCCCAGACAAGCAACAGTGGCAGGCAAACTCCCCTTTAACAGGAAGAAACCTTGCGCAGGCCCAGGCTTCATGTAGGGGGACCCTCCTGCTGATGGCCGGCTGGGTAAAGAGAGAGGAGAGGAGAGGAGAGGAAGAGGAGAGGAGAGGAGAGGAGAGGAGAGGAGAGGAGAGGAGAGGAGAAGGAGAAGGAGGGGGAAGAGGAGGAGAGGAGGGGAGGAAGAGGAGAGGGAGAGGAGAAGGAGAGGGAGGGGGAGAGGGAGAGGGAGGGGGAGAGGGAGGAGAGGAGGAGGAGAGCACAGAGCACAGAAGAAACACACACAAAAAATACACTATACAGCGGGGCCGGAGGTTCATCATGCAGCTCCGAAGGCGGCGATACCTGTAAATGAATAGGGGGAAGAGAAGCAGAAAAACTACACAGGATATCAGCATAACTAGTCTGATGCAGGTTTAAAGGATAAGGAAATCCTAGTAATCAATTGACCATAATAAATTGTAATAAATGGTCTGTATTTGTCTTGTGAGTTGTCTTAAATGTAATAATATGTTGACTGACAAAAATTGCCAGTAAGAAATGAACGGTATCGGTATCGATATCGATGAAAATACAAGAAAAAGTATCGGTATCGTATCGAATCCCAAAGTGTGGTATCGCCCATCCTTACCGGACATATTCGCTCACACTCATTTACATAGTCACACCCACATCCAATTGTTTTTGAGCATCACAGCCCGTCCATTGCCCAGTTTCCTTTCTTTATAAAGAGAAGGCTTCTTCACTTTTTTTACCATTTGACATCATGAGTCTCAAGAAGCCAAGATGTGTATCTCCAGCTTTTTGGGCACCAGCATGGGTGAAGTGGCGATGTCTGAAGGTAGGAAGTAAATGACACCTTCCACAATGTTTCCTAACGTCCAGACGCACCTTTCTTGTCTGGGTGTCTCCGACATCTGCTGCCTTCACTGGAGAAGCTCCGGCCTCCTGAGACTAAATGGATAGATGAGATAGAGAGATAGGTAACGCTGGCTATGCTTCATCTGCTGAGCTTCACCATTAAGAAACTCCATGTTAAGGGTTGCTATGGCAGCGACGTGAACCGCCCCACCCAGACACAGCACACCTATTTGTTCCTGGTAGAAGACGAGTATGTTCTGTTTAACTTTGACAACATTATCCAGATGCTGTGCACATTAACCTTCATTCCGGCCATTCAGAGCATTCTGAAGCTGCGTAACATCGTCTGTGAGGCTAAAAGGGTGAGAACCTGGGCTGAACATTCATTTTCGAACAAAAAGGTTTCCAAGGTCATCCACAAGATGTACTCTGAGCTAATCTGCAAAGATGGCGATAATTTCAAACATCTAGAGTTGGTGAAAGAGTGTTGGGAGTCTAATCTGTTGTCAAACAAAGCCTGCACTTTATTACTCTAATCCAGTGGTGGGCAAACTTTTTGGCTCAGGGGTCACATTGACTTTAATAATTTGACAGTCGGGCCAGGCCAGAACCAGGCATATGCATATCAAACATAAACATTAAAAAAAAGGCATTACAGTAGTATTACTATGTGGCAGGGCGTGGCCTGCCCTCCGCACAGGTGCTATATGGAGGTAATGCCTTAATTGGTGGGCGGGGAGGAAAAGGTTTATATAAGGCACTGCCTCCAGCTGCTTTAGTGTTTCCCCTCGACAAAGGTATGGCGTGGTTGCAGCTTATCTGGGCTGTTCGACCAACTGAACCCTGTTTCACAGAACGAGCATGCTGTCTGGCAGCGCAAGAAGGCGCGGGCTTCCTCCCGCATCCTTCGTCTAGAGCGCTTTGCCGTAAGGGCGCGTGCGCTAGTTTACCCCTGGAAATTTAATTGTTCCTTTTCTTTTGTGGGACTGGTGCTGCTGGGCCATGGCGGGGACCCAACCCCTGATGGAGGGTGTTTTCATCACACCCCTCGTGTGTGGTTTTTGTTTGTAGTAGCACGGGTGTTTTTAGTTAGTTTATCTCTCCTAATGAGTTTTCCCTGCCGGTGGGGCCCCAGCCCTGTCCACCCCCTTTTGTTAATTTAACTTTTGTACAGCGAGTTAACTTTTGTTGAGTATTGGATTTAATAATAAAATGTGCTAGCAATAACCCTCATCCCGTCTCTGCCTCTGTAGTCGAAATTTATCTGCGTGTGCCTAACCGAGTGATTGTTCACTGGTTAATTCCTGGGGTGAAATTCCCCAGGTGGCGTTGCGTCCACCGTTACACCTCTCACTCGCCACATCTTGGCGTTTGTCGCAGGATTACCACATTTAAAAGGGGCAGAGACTATTTTTTTGGGGTTATTGGTGTTTATTTGAATCTGATAATTTCCTTTTTTGTTTTTATTTTCCGTATTTTCCTTTGTTTTTTTCCCTGATTTAAAATTTAGGCAGTTAGCCAAAGCAGCAGTGATCAGTCTAGTGGTTTTAATCCCCTATTGTCCGGTTGCAATTCCCTCTTCCAGGCAACAGGAGGAGGAGATTCAACAGCTTCGAGAGTTGGTGTTGCAGCTTAAGGCAGAAAATGAGCAACTTCGCCAAGAGCGTACCACTTCTTCTGGGTGGTCCTAGTGGGTCCGCATCAGCTTCCTCTGGTCCGACTGGTTACGCCTCCCGGTGCCGGGGTCTCAGCTCCTATTATTGAACGGTTGGTCGTCATCCCAAGAGACCGTAGGTGCCCAATGTTCAGTGGGAAGTCGGGGGAATTAGCATTGCAGAGTGGCAGAGGAGGTTCAGGTGTGCGCGCATGCTAGGTACCTTCCAGCTGCAGAGCAAGCCTGTTCATGGTTGACCATTTAGAGGGAGAGGCCAAGGAGGAGATAAAGTCCGCCCTCGAGAGGAACAGGAGGATCCGGGGCGTGTACTTGCCATCTTGAAGGAGCTGTATGGTTACAGTCAGTCCTACGTCACCCTACAGCAAGCCTTCTTTTCGTGGCAGCAGCTCGAAGGTGAGACGCTGCAGGAATTTTCATTGGTCCTGATGTCTCTAATGACCCGCGTGAAGAGGCAGGCACCAAACGGAATTCCAAACGCCGATGTGCTTCTGAGAGACCAGTTTATTGAGCATGTGCTAGATGGTTCCCTTCGGCACGAGCTAAAGCAGCTGGTTCGTCGCCAGCCTACTATCACCTTGCTTGAACTGCGTGGCGAAGCGATCAGGTGGGAGAGGGAAGGTCTCCCAGGTGGTATTAGGGGTCGTAGTGTTTCATTGCAACTGCTTACGGCCTCCCAATGTTGACGTTGCAGGGTCGCCCCCACCAGGTCCCGCAGGTCAGGACTCCAAGAACCAGACTTGGACGCTGTGATGGATCTCTTGAAGCATCAACAAGAGCAGTTAAATCGGCTAACAATGACGGTAGCTTCCTTGCAGGCCCCCTCCTCCCTCAGCCCAATCTCCCGTTCAGGCCCCTTGATTTGCAGGCGATGCCAGCAGCCTGGCCATTTTGCCCATGAATGCGATTGGTGAACGGGCTCCTCCCTGCCGGCGTGTAAACTCTGTGGCCATCTCCGACACCCAGGGCTAGGTCCTCCTCTTCCCAGCAGTCGGGGAAACTGAAGCCCACTGAGTTGCCGAGCCACAGCTCAGTCAGGGGTCCACAGGCTGACCGTCACCCGCTATAACCAAGCTAATTGCTCCCTGTCCTAATATCACTGTGTTAATTGGGGGAATTGGTGTTGAGTGCTTGGTGGATACTGGTTTTATGGTTTCCACCATAACTGAGAGCTTCTTTCGGGCCCAGTTTGGGTTTTGGGCCATGACTGCCTCCGGTCATATCAATGGCTGCAGTTGCATGCAGCTAACGGGTTAGCCATTCCATGTGTGGGTTATTTGGAGCTTGATGTGGAACTGTGCGGCAAGGTGATACCGTGTTGTGGTATTCTCGTGGTGAAAGACCCCTCCTGGTGCATTCTTCTTCGTCCCCCGGGATCCTTGGGATGAATGTAATTCGCAGATGCTACCAAGAGCTTTTTTGGGGTGTTTGGTTCATCCCTCTTTGAGTCGCCTTCTGTGTCAGGCGCACCGGGTCCAGTGTGTGGCACGCCCTTCAGAAGTGCCACCAGACGGCCAGCACAGCCAAACCCTCAGGGTGACGTTAGGGTCCGTGGAGGGCAAGTAGTTCGGATGCCTGGTGGGGTGATGAAGCTGGTCATGCCACCTGTTCTGAACAGTTTTTCGGGTCAGAGCGTTTTTGTTTGAGCCCCCCCAGTCAGGTTTGCCAGCTGGGCTGTTGGCTTCCCCATGCCTGTTAAGGGTTGTCCGTGGGCACTGTGTGGGTATCAGTTACCCCCGGGTCAGACTTGGTGTTGTGAATGCCGCTCAAGTTGTCAGATTGCCTGCAGGGATAATGAGGTGGGGTTGACCACAGCCACATTGGCCTCCCCAGTCAGCTGTCCCATCTGTACTTGATAGGATAGGGTCATGGGACTCTTCAGCCTTAACTGAGCTGGAAGAAGCCAGTGTTCCGTCTTTGCTGGACCAGTACAGCTCAGTGTTCGCAGCCACTGATGGTGACTTGGGGTGTACAAACCTAATTTCACACGAGATACCCCTGCTTGATGATGTCCCTGTGCGGGCAACGGTATCGTCGCATTCCCCCTTCAGAGTACGAGGCAGTGAGGTTGCACATCTAACCAGCTTCTTGAGTCACAAGTCATCTGTTAGCGCTCCAGTCCCTATGCCTCACCTATCATGTGGTGAGGAAGAAGGATGGTGGCTTGAGGCTCTGTGTGGATTATCGGCTCCTGAACAGTAAGACCAGAAAAGGATGCCGTTCCACTGCCTCGTATCGAGGAGAGCCTGGACGCTTTATCGGGGGCCCGCTGGTTTTCAACTCTTGACCTTGCCAGTGGGTATAACCAAGTGCCTGTGGCTGAGCAGGACCGTCCCAAGGCCGCTTTTTACACCCCCTTTGGTCTTTTCGAATTCAATCGGATGCCTTTTGGCCTTTGCAATGCGCCAAGCACTTTCCAGTGGCTGATGCAACGCATGTTTGGCGATCAGCAGGTCAGTCCCTCCTGCTTTATCTTGATGACAAATCATCTTTTGATCTTCCGTTGAGCAACACCTACAGCGGCTGGAAATGGTGCTCGGAGCGACTGCAGGGGCAGGGCCTTAAGGTCAAAGTGGAGAAAATGTGCAATCTTCCAGGAGCAGGTCTTGTACTTGGGACACATCATCTCCAGCCAGCGTGTCTCGACTGATCCCAAGAAAATAGAGACTGTGGCTGGCTGGCAGCGTCCTCGTCACATCAGTGAGTTGCGGTCCTTTTTAGGGTTTGCCAGTTATTACAGGCGTTTTGTCGATGGCTTCGCCAAGATGGCTAAACCCTTGCACCAGTTGGTAGCCGACCTGGCTGGCACCAAAACAAAATGGGGATCTGGCCAGGCACTGGGGTGCATGGACGCCCGAGTGCGAGGAGAGCTTCAATGCTCTAAAGTCAAGGTTAGTTTCCACCCCAGTATTGGCGTACGCGGACTTTTCGCGTCCTTTCATCCTTGAAACTGATGCTAGTCATAGTGGGCTTGGTGCAGTGCTCTCCCAGGAGACAGATGGATGCGTGAGACTGGTGGCTAATGCGAGCAGGGGGGCTCCGGCCCACTGAGCGCAACATGTCCAACTATAGCTCTATGAAGCTAGAATTTCTTGCGCTCAAGTGGGCCGTGACGGAGAAATTTAGAGAGTATCTGTTGGGGCATAAGTGCATTGTGTACACAGATAATAACCCCTTGAGCCACCTTCAGTCTGCTAAGCTGGGGGCGGCCGAGCATAGGTGGGCTGCTGAGCTTGCTGCTTTTGATCTGGAGATCAAGTACCGGTCTGGGCGAAACAACCGAAATGCGGACGCACTGTCGCGACAGTACGCACCAACGCCGGATTCTGTCATTCCATCTTTGCCTGGCACTTCTGTCCCGTGTAGCCTTCAGCCGGACATCCAGCCTGGTCCTATGGTTGGTGCCTTGCAGTCCTTGATTTCTATCCTTCCATCCCATTCTCCATTTGACCTTCGCTTGATGCAGGAAGAGGACCCTTTATTAAAGGAGGTGTTGGTTGTGTTTTGGCGACATGGGTCTCTCCCTACCTCTGCTGAGAGGAGGCAGCTCTCTCAGCCCGCAATTGTACTGTTGCGCCAGTGGGGACCGCCTGGTTGAAAAAAATAGGGTGCTTTTCCGGCGGGTGTTCCGCTCTGATGGTGGGGAAGAACAACTCCAACTTCTTTTGCCCGCGGTGCTCAAGGGGGACACCCTGCATCAGCTCCACCAGGAGCATGGACATCAAGGCACGGAAAGGACCACCGAGCTGGTTCGGCAACGCTGCTACTGGCTGGGAATGTCGTCAGACATCAAGAAGTGGGTGCAGCAGTGCGAACGCTGTCAAGTTGCGAAGGACTCGGGGCAGGGTTAATCAGAGTTACATGGGCCCACCTGCTCGCATCCCGGCCAAACGAGATTTTGGCAATGGATTTTACTTTGCTTGAACCTTCTCGTAATGGCTTTGAGAACGTCTTAGTCATGACTGATGTGTTCAGTAAATTTACAGTGGCTGTTCCCACCCGGGACCAGCGAGCGGTGACAGTAGCTCAGGTTCTGGTCACAGAATGTTCTATATGTATGGGGTTCCAAGTCGCCTACACTCAGACCAGGGCAGAAGCTTTGAGAGTGGTTTGATTTCCAGCTTTGTGCTTTGTATGGGGTTGCCAAGTCCCGCACTACTCCCTATAATCCGGCCGGAAATGGTCAGTGTGAGAGGTTCAACAGGACACTTCACAACCTCCTGTGAACATTGCCGGTTTCCCCGAAGGCGGGACTGGGCTTCTTGTCTTCCGCAAGTGCTTTTTGGCTACAACACTACACCTCATCAGAGCAGTGGTGAGTCACCGTTTTACCTGATGTTTGGGCAGGAGCCCCTTCTTCCCATTGACTTTCTCCTGGGTCGTGTGCCGGACCCGATTCCCGGTGAGGTGCAGGACTGGGTGGTAGAACACCGAGCCAGGCTTTGTGTGGCATTCGAGAGTGCTCGCGAGAAACTAGTGATGGCAGCGAGCAAGCGCAAGGAGAGACACGATCTGTTTGTCCGAGATGCACCTCTGCCAGTGGGACAGTTGGTGTACCTGAGGGACCATGGTGTTAGAGGCCGCCATAAGATCCACGATCTCTGGAGCTCTGTTGTCCACCAGGTTGTGCGGGCCCCTACGGGCGACGTTGTGGTCTATACTGTGGCGCCCATGGGTGACCTGGGTGGGACTTGGAATGTCCATAGAGACATGCTAAAGGCGGTTGTCCAGCCCGAAGTTGTGGCCCTCTCCTCACCAACTTCTCCATCTTTGTCTCCACTGGTGGCCTCTGTGGACGACTCTTCCAACAGCGACCTCTGGCTTCTGGTTTCCGAGGCTCCGGTGCCATCCATTGCTGTGCCGCCACCATTTGGGACCCCTCAGGCGTCCTCTGCCCCGGCTTGCAACAGCACCCCAGGGTGCGTGCAGTCTGACTGCACCCGTAAGTAGCAGCGATCCATCACCAACAGTGCCCCCAGCTGACCAGCCTTGCAGTAGTCAACAATCCCTGCGCCGGACTGCTCGTTCAACTGCTGGCAGTCACTCAAACAGGCATCACCTGTTTGGATCGGATGGACACGGATGGATCCATTCATACATGTTTCTGGACAGCTGCTGTTTGAGAAGTCAGACCTGCTGAGGTAGGTGGTCCAGAGCTGTCACCTCGGTATAAAGTGCGTGTTATTCCTGTGAAATAAGGGAAATAAATAAACCCTCAGATGGATGGATGCGGAGGGGAAAATTAAAAAGAGGGCGGGACCGCGGCATTCACGTGCGCACGGCATGCTCTGGCTCTGCGGCTCCTGATTAGTAGTTAAATAGCAATTACCATACAGCGCCTTCTCTGTTTATCCAAATTATTTATTTTATAACAAGTATTCCTTAGTTTAATAACCATACATCGTTTTAGTATACATAATATATAAATAAATATTTATTTTAAAAAAATGTTAGCGAGAGAGAAGCCGGCCCGACCCGACCCGAACGTAATAATTGATATTTTGGGCCCGACCCGTCGGGCTTGGACTCAGGCTCGGGCTTAAGATCTTACCTCTAACGAGAAGTCGTCGTTCACCGTGGTTCTCGGCTGCCACGGAAATGGACAGAGCGCTGGATGATGGAAGGCGAACACTCCTTCACAAAGACTATGAGGCAGCGGCGGGTAAGTTATGCCACCATATGTGGGTGGATTGTAGACGCATGGGCTATGATACCGTCTTCATGTATTGTAAGAGGCTTTCACAAAATCAACGCTGAACCGGAACCGGTCGGTGAGTCGGATTCAGATGATTAAAAGGAGGAATTCGGGATGTTGGACATTGAAATAGTGCAGCTGTTTAATTCAGATGCAGAAGATGAAAACTTTGATGGTTTTGTGGCGGAAGAATGAATATTTTGTTCAATAAATGTGTCGAAACTCACTGTTTTACTTCCGTTGTCATTTTTTACTGTATGTTTCAGCATGCACCTAATAATACGGTGCACCTTATGTATGTTTTAAATACAGAACTAGCACCCATAACTGAGACTGCGCCTTTTAATACAGTGCGCCTTATGGTCGTGAAAATACGGTAATCAAATGAGCTTGTTTCATCGGAAACAGAGTCTGACCCTCAAAGAACCAGGGAGTCCTTCGATGAATTTAATGTTTTTATTCACCTTTAACAGTTCATCATACATGGCTTGATCTCGTCTTCTGAAATGCTCACAGGAAGAGTACACGATGGGTGAAGGTAGGTCCACTCCTGTATTTGTGGGTTTGGAACCTTGCTCAGGGATACCGAAGTACTGCTCTGAAGGTGTTCTCACACCTTCCCCTACTGCCTGAACACCTTCTTTATTTTGTCTTCACTGGGGTTCAAACCAAGAACCCTCCACATCTCAGCCCAGTTCCCAACAAGCTGAGCTGCCACCGCCAATACATGGCTTGATACGAAGTATTGTTACAAATCTGGAGACATGAATCCCAACCCCAAAGCAGACCCACACGACTGGCTGGAGTTGGAGCAAGGGTTCGTTTACTGTCAGTGGCTTAGGACAAAAACCCAGAGGTGCAGGCGGCAGGAGAAACACAATCAAAAAGGAGCAGGATAGGCAGCATGAACAGGTACCCAACAACAAACTGATTAAAAACAAATTCGTGAAGAATGAGACGTGGACCAGGCTTATAAAACAGATGGCAAGTGTGGGTGATTGGCTGGAGATGAGTTCCAGGTGTGTGTTGATTGCCCGACGGGGGAGAGTCTGGAAGCCTCACCGTCCAGCCTGGAAATAAACTCACAGTGGAAACAGACAAGACACAGATGGGGAGGGGGAGAGGGAAACACTCAGGAACTCCTAACAAGTATAAATCCATGTGATGTTGTCAGGTACAGAATTCAAAACTTGTTCACATTGCTCTTAAACATACTTTACAAAAAAAAATTTCCACAGCTGCTGGGAATCAGACATGAAAATGACGGGATGAGTGTAAGGTTCAAGTCTGTCTGCGTCTTCATTTTTTAAAATGAAAAAGGCAGAGTCATCTTGTCAGGAAGGAGTCATCTCTTGTCAGACAACACCCTAAACTTTTTTCCTCAAATGAAAAACATTTTATCATGAATATTGGGATGCGATGTCTCAATCACCCACTTCCCTACAGGTATTCACCAATCAGCTCTTTCATGCTTTCAAAATAGCCCAGCCCTTTTGCACGAGTCTACATGATCCATATGGCCCACGGCAGAGCCTTCCCCATCCATGTCTGCTACTCATAGCTTTTGGGAACTTCAGAAGCAAATTTTGTATTCTATCATCTCCTGACTCATCGGTCAAACTGATGCTCACAGCAGTAATTTATTTTTATAATTTTCAGCATATGTTTTCCGATAATTCAATGCGAAACACATCTGAAGAAAAACAATTCTAGGATTTCATATTATAATCACTGAGAGGTAAGAATAATAGTGATTGACAAAGTGAAAATATAGAGGGAAATCTTCAGTGAATTTTGTTTTGGAAATCAGTCAAGTCAACTACAGATTAGAGGTTTGCTGTGATAGCGTGAGTTTATTCCAAAGTATGCCGGCACACCAGTGAACTGACCGACACAGAGCTGTCAGTCACAGTCAGTAAGCGCGAGCTAGTGCGGAGATTTCAGGGTACTTTTTTACAGAAGAACAAAAATGCACTGATTGGACTGTATGTAAATGCAGACAGACAAAATGTACTGATCAGGGTGGTGAACAGAAAGGTGGAGAGAAGAGCAGGAGGAGAAGGCACAGTGCTATTTGGGGTCTAGAACCCAAATTAAAGAGTAATATATATGATATATCTTTGAGATAAACTTTTTTCTTCAGCCTTTTTGTAGTTTATTGCTGACCTCACTGACTGTACAGAATAAGTGACAATACTATACTGCTGAGTCTAAAAGAGGTAAATGATAATAAAGAAAGAAAAAAAATAAAATTAAGATGATATGCTTTGGTGGCTGCTGTCTTTTGCAGCGATCAAACATCCTACACTTAAGACATCATCTTGTTTTCGATAATTCAGGTAGTATTAGAATCAATTGGCCAGAAAACAGGCTTGATCTTTTGTCTTTAAAGTTTGAATATCATAACGAGCATTTTCTGATACAAGCTTGTAAGGTTTAGTTAAGTTTGGCTCTACAATGATTTAACATCAATTAATAATAAATGTTACTGTCAGACAACATAGTAAATGTGTCCTGACAGTAACAATGCCTGCACCAGAAGACAGCAAAGAACAACCAATGAATCAGATAATCATGAATATTTTGCAAAGTATGACATGAAGGCTGGTTTTTCATATTTATTAACTTTCACCTGGTAAAATGTTTACATATTTAATGAGATTTTAGGCCATTGTGATGAGGTGTTGACTTGTCCAGGTTGTATCCTGCTGCCCCATAAGAGCTGGATGGGTGAATTTTATATATTTTATATATAAGAGAAATGAGGATTATAAAAACTCCCATTGTTCCATTTGTATGTTGTAATTCAATTAAGAGGTAAAGATAGTCATTGTAACTACCAAGTCTTAAAATAGAAGCCACTCTTTTTTTTCAGTTTACTTTTGCTTTTAAGAGTTAAATATATGTTGCATGTAAACAGTCTAAATAAACATTAGCCCAAACATAATGATTTGCAATAGTAACCAGCCCAAGCAATGGTGACTAAGTATAATCTGGTATCCTGCACCAGAAATCTACAACTGTCACATTTTGCACAATATAAAAATCTGAAAAAAGAATCTTCACTGGTTTCTTTCCATGAGAAAAAAGAAATCCATTACTGGCTCTGAGCAGTCTCATTAATCATCTTTGTCATCCTCCTCCTCTTCCAGCTTTGTATTACCCTCTATCTTGTCTATGTTGAAGAGCAGATCAGTGTTTCCTGAACCGATGTCAAGGACTTGTAAATTGGCCAGATATGCAAAAGTTCTCTCATCCATTTGAACCCACAGCCAGCCGGTTAAACCTGAAACAAAAAACATCAGATTTTTGTCCATTCACCTTGCTTTAAAATCTTTGAACAACAGTTAGAGCTCTAACATTTTTCTTCAGTTTTTGCATTGATTTTGTTTTTTCACAGTTTTTTGCTTTTGTCATTTCAATGTTACCGAAGGTGGATGCCCTTGATGTTTGGAGTGCCTTCAAATGCTGATGCAGGAACGCTGGAGATGCTGTTCCTTTGCAGGGTAAATATACTCCAGGGTCTCCGGCAGGTCTGACGGGATGTGAGTAAACTGGTTGGCTGACAGGTCGAGTGACTTAAGTAACAAGATGAGAACAAGTGAGAATCAACATTCAAATCGCCTGTCAAAATTGATTTGAACCACATTAAAATAAATTTAAAAGGTATTATCTGAAGGAGAGATGTCCTTACAACTGAAAAAACATTCTTATATGATGTATTTCGGGCAGCGGTATTGCTGTCTGTTTGGGGACTGGACTGAGAAGTGGAGGGTAAGCCTCTGCCCATTCCCATGACCCCGAAAGGGGATAAAGTGGTCAAGAAGAAGAAGAGGTGATTTCTTTTTATTATTCTGTGCACCTCCTAGGTGCATAGGTTGCAATCCTAGGAACCCAGCCACAAAAACTCAAACCCACTTGGGAACTGTAGGCTGCATCCTAATGAACCATGCACCAAAACATATGCATCAGCGAGGCAGATTTGGGTCTACTGTATGAAGACCATAAACTACAACGCTATCCGTGTAATCCCTGAAAAACTTGAAAAGCCTCATTTTCTCACCCCAAACCCAGCAAAACGCTAAAACCACAATAACTCGGGAACCACACAATAATCAAACATACACCGAAACATGTGGCTCAAGCTGCATGGATCTTGGTACGTGGTTTCAATATCCTGCCTACTACAATCACAAAAGAATCCATGAAAGATCACAAAAATCATGGCTTTTAAAATTTTGAGTAATAATTTATTACCGTATTTTTATACCGTATTATAAATCGCACTGGACTATAAGTCGCATTTTGGGGGGAAATTGATTTGATAAAATCCGAGACCAAGAACATACATTTCCTCTTGAAAGGCAATTTAAAATAATAATGGATTAACAACAGGCTGAATAGGGTTACGGTATGCTAACGTAACACATTCAGCTACATGATGCACAACGAACTGAGTACGTGTCTGCTTTGTTACGTAACATATTAACAGTTATTCAGATAACTATAGCATAAAGAACATCTGAGCAAGTTTACCAAACAATCAAGTCTCACTCCATGTCAGTAAATCAATTGAATTCTTCATCCTCAGTGTCACTTCCGAACAAACTCCGCCAACTTCGGAGGTAGACGAAGCGCCACTTCCTCTTCTGCGTCGCTAGAGGAACTCGTTCCTCATGTACAGGTACACAAGCCTAGAGCACCCTCTTGTGGTTGTCAGTGTGAAAATAACGAAGATGTGAAATTATGTAATAATGTATTTATTTAACATATAAGTCGCTCTGGAGTACAAGGGGCACCCCCTGCCAAACTATGAAAAAAAGTGCAACTTATAGTCTGGAAAATATGGTAAAGTTCATTGTAAAGTTTGATGTGCTTTGTCATATCAGCACCAAATTTTACCAGAATGTGTCTTGATTCTGGGAAATGGTGGCTATGATTTTTATTCTAATTAGGACTGGGGGGGTGGTAAATGGGTGTTTGTGGCCAGAAATTCCCATGTTAATTACTAGTAGAAGCCTCAAAAAAGTCAAACAAATTTTGCCATGCTTTGAGCTAAAAACACCATTTAAAACATTAAAATTTAGCCACAAGGATATGGCATTCCGTTGAGAAAAAAGTCTGTGTTAGTAGTGTAGTTCACCATCTTAGTGCTAGGGTGTGTTTAAATTACAGAGGGATCACACTTCTAAGCTTCTTTGAGAAGGTCTATACCTGAGGTACTACAGGGGATGTTCTGACAAGCTGTAAGAAATGCAGTTTTATGGCCTAGTCATGGAATAGTGGTCAAGCTCTTCACCCCCATTAGGGTTTGGAATTGATATGGCAGTTTTATGAACAGTCTACACGCACGCTATGGTGGGCACACCAGCAATATCGAGTGGATAGTCTGCTACTCAGCATCAAACATTTTAAAGGACCACAATGTAGTGATACTACTCCTCCATGTTATGTTTAGGGTTAGCCAGGAACCAGGCAAGGTGGTTAAAGCCTCTGGTTAGGTTGCCTTTCAGTTAGGCTTCCCTGAATCTGGTAGGCTATAGCTGCTACCTCAAAGAACCAGGCCATCCCAACAACTGGACCATCACCAGAGGTGCTGACTGTGGGAACATACAGGGTCTCCAGCGAGCCCTTAAACTCCTTCACCCCTATATATTTTTCTGAGTCATCTTCACTAATTCAGAAATCCAATTCCACCACTTGTCTTTTAGATCGCAAGGATGTTTGAAGGATGTTTTTACCAATGATAGGCAGTTCTATCCTGGACCAGATCAACTGTCCTTTAGTGACAGGTTATGTACCCCTGTCCTACAAGGTGGCAGTGATTAAACCGTTGCTTAAAAAACCATCACTGGATCCTGATGTCTTAGCAACTATAGGCCGATATCCAACATTCCTTTTATCTCTAAAATTCTTGAGAAGGTGGTGGTGACTCAGTTACTGGAGCACCTGCAGAGAAACAGCCTGTTTGAGATGTTTCAGTCAGGCTTTAGAGCTCACCACAGCACAGAAACGGCACTCATTAAAGTTACTAATGATCTTCTTATAGCTTCAGATCATGGACTGGTTTCTATGCTGGTTCTGCTGGACCTCAGTACTGCTTTTGATACAGTTGATCACAGCATTCATGTTACAGAGGACTGGAACATGTGATTGGCATTAAAGGGACAGCACTAGACTGGTTTAGATCATATTTATCTGATAGATACCAGTTTGCTCATGTCCATGGCGTTCCCTCATCATACAGTAGGGTTAACCATGGAGTTCTTCAAGGTTCTGTACTTGAACCAATCCTTTCACCTTGTACATCCTTCCCATAGGGAAATGTTAATTGGCAGCATGGAATAAATTTTCATTGTTATGCTCAATCCTACCTGGAGGAGCTAGTGACAACTTATCATCCTAATAGACCACTCCGCTCTCAGAATACTGGTTTACTTGTGGTCCCCAGAGTCTCTAGGGGTAGAATGGGAGCTGAGCATTTAGCTACCAGGCCCCCCTGCTATGGAACCAGCTTCCAGTCCAGGTACAAGAGGCTGACTCCATCTCTACTTTTAAGCTTACTACCTACCTCTTTGAAAAAGCTTATTATCACTAATTCTGTAATTCTAGTTACTATCCTAGACAGACAAACTATAATACTTAGAGGGTCATCCAATTATTACGTTAGCATCTTAGTTATGGTGATATAAGTAGATCAGTGATGTTTATTTCTTGTGTAGTTTTTCTGCTTCTCCCCCTCGCTCTGAATCATCTACAGGTATGGCCGCCTTCATAGTGTATGCTGACCATACTGACCTCCGACACCCACTGACCCACTCAACTCGACTCTACCAGCAGTTTATTTTAATTAATATAATGCATTTTATGTTTCTCTACCTATTCTCTCCTCTACCTGTCCTCCCTCCCCCTTCTCCTCTCTTTACCCAGCCAGCCATCAGCAGGAGGGTCCCCCTATATGAGCATGGTCCTGCTCAAGGTTTCTTCCTGTTAAAGGGGAGTTTTCCTTGCCACTGTTGCTTGTTGTGGGTCCAGGCCCTGGGATTCTGTAAAGTGCCTAGAAACAATTTTGATTGTAACAGAAACTATATTATTAAAGATTGATTGATTGATTGAAAAAAATAATGCATTTGTCTAGTCTAAATATGGTTGGGTAAGATAGCTTCAATTTAAAGGTGCGACAGGCAAAATCTGGCCTAGGTGACCAGCTTTGTTTGATTAAATGAAAATAGACACAGGTTAAAAAAAAGTATGCAGGTGGGGGCAAAGATTTCGGTTTTAATTCAGCGTGTCTTAACAGTCTTAATACTTACTGTTAGTGCACTAAGCTCCATCCAAGCTCCTTGATAAACTGAATTGAGATTCAACTGGTTATTACTCAGGACGAGTTTCTGTAGCTTCTTCATGCCTGTTAGAGCACCATCTGGTATGGTATTCAATTGATTGTTCTTCATTTCAAGTGTTTTTTAGGCTACGAGGAAGACCCAGGGGAATGATCTGTAGACTGTTTCCTGACAGATCCAGGGTTCCCAAAACACCGCAGTTTCCTGAAAGCCTCACGGTGCACCTTGGGGCTGGTTAGCTTGTTGTAACTCAGATTCAGCTCTTCAAGGGTGTAGAGTAGAGACAGGTCATTGCGACCAATTTCGGTAATTGAATTATGGAGTAGCATTAGTGTCTTGGCTCGACGAGGCAACCCTCTGGGGACCCGCTCCAACAAATTGTTATACATGTGGAGAGTGTGCAGCTTCTTTAAGCCCTAGTGAAAATATAAGAATCAGTTAGTAGTCAAAAACACCAATAGTGTTATATGTCATTTTTTTCATTGCTCCACTTTCTTTATGGAAAATGCATTCACTGACAATACGCCCTCATGTTTAATCATGCAATTTAAAAAAAAAAAACACATAAATATTGCATGTACCTGGAAGGCACCGGGATGTATGGAACGTGAGCGAAGCTTGTTATTGTGCAGGAGCAGGTACTCAAGGTTTCTTACAGATGTAAGAGCATCTCCGGGGATGTTGTGAATGGCATTCTTCTCTAGATGAAGTAGCACCAGACTTCGAGGTAAACCCTTCGGGACTGTACTCAGGTGTTATTTGACAAGTCCAGACACTCAAGACTGTTCAGGTTGCCTGCCAGAAGAGCAAAGAAATATTTTTTCAAATCTAATGTTTGACAATGTACATTCCTCTGACTTTTATAATGAGAAAATTTACAGTTGTTTTTTCTTCTTTTTTTGTATATATACATGTAAATCAGTCCTTGTCTTTAATTTAGTTAAATAGTTTATTAATGATGACAATTATTCACCTGAAAGTTTCATTATCCATGCCCTCATTGCTAAGAAGATATTCTGGAGATAAAGCTCTCTGAGGTTTGGCAAATTGTTAAAAGCACCTACAGGGATTTCCTCAAGTTTGTTGCTCTGTGGGCACAATCAAAATTTTATTGACATAAATGCACTCAACAAAAAGCCACATACAATGTATAGCACCATCTGTTGACAAAACTGATTCCAACCTTCAGGTACAGACGGTAAGTGTTGAAGGTAAAAATCTCGGGACAACTCTTAAGAAATTACTGGACATGGTGAGGATCTCCAAGTTGTCTGAGCCATTAAACATGTGATCAGGAAGCCCTGTATCGGTCAATTCATTGTTATGGAGATACACAGACCTGTGGGGCATTGTCAGAGCAAAAATAAAAATGTCAAGGATGATATGTAGGAGAGGTAATTTGTTAAAAAAAACCAGCCATTCTTACCTCAGTTTTGGTTTATAACCAAATGTATATGGGTAGATCCTTGTTGAGGTGATTAGCAGCAAAATCAGCACTGACCAAGAAGGAGGTAAGAATTTTGGTGCTGAGGTGAGCTGCAAAGCACAAGAAGCATGCTGAGAAATATATTTGACATCATTGGTCTAAGAGAATACACATTTTACACACATGGTATCTTTCAAAGGAAAACTGAAAAAACATGAGTATGAAAAAACATCTCAATGTTACAGTTTGTTGTTTTCGGTTACATGGTCAAGTTGGGTATTTTTCCCGGATTTCTTGATAATCCCTTCAAGTAGCTGGCAATTTGTATATGCTCCACGCCAACCATGAGTTGGCATGGAGCATAGAGCATGTTCACAGTTGGTTCACGTTTGATAAATCAACATGTGTTACGCCTAGGTTTCTCCAGGACCCGAAAGCAGGCAAACACAGTGGGGATAGTGTCCGAACGAGAGTCTTATTGAAGTTCAAACTCAAAAAGTCCTCCTGGACAGCAGGGAAAACACTCGTCCAGCTTTCCAGGGCGCACAGAGAGCTCCAGCGCATACCAAACATGGGAGTCCGATCCTGTGCGTTCTTCCCTCCAGCAGGGCAGCGTGGAGACCATTGAGATGCGATAACACTCTGATGCTGGTAGACGGGCACTCCATCCTTAAACAGGTGGCCGACAGATGCGTCTGCCTGCATCGCCAGCTGTAGCAAATTATCAGCTCCTCCCCCTCCCCTGCAGGAAGAAGCAAGCAGGACAAAACAACACCAACCCGGAACCCTGGACCCCGGACTCCAACATTACCTCCCCCTCAACGGGTGCCTCCAGGCACCCTACCAGGCACCCTGCCTCGCTGGAGGCTGAGGTGGACATGCTGAACGTGCTCCTCCTTCGTCTTCAAAAAAATCAGAATGTCATCCAGGTAGACAAAAAGGAATTTGTTTCAGCAGTCATGGAGGACGTCATTCACCAACGACTGGATACTTGAATTGGCCAGATACTTGAAATGGCTCAACGGGGTGTTGAAGGCCATCTCCATTAGTCCCCCTCTCGGATCTGCACCAGATGATAGGCGTTGTGGAGGGTCGAGTTTAGAGAAGATCTGGGCTCGGTGGGAGCGGGGCAAACACAGCGCCGAGGAGGGTCAGTGGATACTTGTTCTTGACAGTGATCTCATTGAGGGATCGGTAGTCGATGCAGGGGCTCAGTGAGCCATCTTTCTTCTGCACAAAGAAGAAACCAGCTCCTACCGGGTAAGATAAGGGCCGAATCAACCCGGAAGCCAGGGACTCTCCATCTAGTTTAGGTGGCCCCGGGGAGTAAATCAATGGCGCAGTCGTACAGGGAATGGGGGCAGAAGGTAGAGCACTGCAGCAGAAAAACAGGCACCAGCTGCAACGCCTCACCAGAATAACGCTCGGAACGGGCACGTGGGGCTCCCATGCTAAGGAACTGCCTGTAAGCAGGCCCGTCATGCTGGTTTTGAGGGTCTGGAGCTAAGTCAATATGTTCCGAGAGCAGCTGGTCATAATGCCCCAGACGCCTCCCCTGAACCTCCAGTGTGTGGCACACTGCGTCTTGGTCCGCTGGGTCCATCCTGGTCAGAGAGTTTGTGTTATGCCTAGATTTTCTCCAGGACCCAAAAGCAGGCAAACACAGTGGGATAGTGTCCCAAACAAGAGTATTTATTAAAGTTCAAACTCAAAAAGGAGCTTTGATAGCAGCTTGAAACAATTAGCAATCATTATCCAAGTAAGATCTCTGCGTCAACTGGACTTGTTCGGGGTATTTTTAAGACGTTTCTCTCCAGAAGGCTTCTTCGACGTCTTCAGTTCTGAGCAACAATGAGCAATAAGGTACAAGGAGATTTTCATTTTCTGACCAACACTGTCCGTAGCAGTAGTATAATTATCATGGACATGGTCTGTTGTGATCTATTGTTTAATTATTATTTTATTTATAATGTGATAATTTTGTCTTTATCTACATATGTCTTAATGGGTTATAAACTTTTCGGTACAACTAATTGAAAATTTTACAGGCATTGTTGCTGGTTTTTAAAGTCTCTTAAATCAGAAATGATCAAGCAAATAAAAAATGTTTTGTATATCACAATATGATATCGATGAATCAATCAATCAATCAATCAATCAATCAATCAATCAATCATCATCAATCAATCTTTATTATCCATAATTAGTGATAAGGTCTTTTTTAAACAGTAAAAGGCTTACTCTGTTTCCCATCATCTGTGTCTGCTGAAAATTGTTTGCTTTGAGCTAAGCAGCTGAATGCAGCAATATGAGAGCCTCAGATCATTTATTGTACTCTATAGCAGTGGTCCCCAACCACCAGGACACAGAACGGTACCGGTCCGTGGATCAAATTGGTACCCGGGACGCACAAGAAATAATTAAATATTTCCGTTTTATGCATTAGCTGAGTCTGAATGATCTTTTATTTTGATAACATTTTGGGAAATGATCCGAATTCTCTTGGTTACGTCTTAAGCGCCAAATTGAACCCACAAAGCGAGCCAAAATGAGTAAGAAACAGACGTCCTTAAAAAAAAATTGCGAAAGAGAAAAGCCCCAATCAAGAGATGGGAGAAGAGCCCCCTTCCAAGAAAAGAAAGCTTTTTAACAGACAATATCATGAGTTCTACTGAAAATATGGATTTAACTCGGTAGGTGATTCCCGCATACCAAGCCCACTCTGCGTAATTTGCGGCGACCGGATTGCTAATGAGGCAAATGAAGTTTCAAAACTATGTCACCACTTGGAGACCCAGCACCCTAGTTTAAAAGACAAGCCCCTGGAGTATTTTGAAAGAAAAAAAACAGGAACATGATGGGCAGAAAAAGGGCACCACATCAGTACAATGCGAACGCACTGAGACGATCGTACCTGGTGGTCCAGTATTCTGGATTAAAGTCATGGCAGAATATCCTGAAATCGCCACCACAGCACTGAAAACTGGTTGCCATTTCCGACATTCTATCTGTGTGAGTGGGATTTTCTGCGGTGACAGCAACTAAAACAAAAACAATGGAGTACACTGGGCATAAGCAACACACTTCGGGTGTCATTGTCTCCCATCACCTCCAAATGGGACTGTCTTGTTGCAGAGAAACAAGCGCAGGGCTCCCATTGATTTGTCGTTATGGTGAGTTAAAATTTTCATGAAAATAAAATGTTCTTTATATTTGTCTTTGTAGCGTATTTTGAAGGGATGTTTAAACATTATCCTAGCGAGTAGAGAGAGTAGTGCTTGTGAGTCTTGTGGGCACACTTATCCGACAGTTAAATTGTCTGCAGTAACATTGTCAAGCGCTGACCGGTCCGCGGTGATAAAAGGTAGGGGACCACTGCTCTATAGCATGGTTTCTGGATTAAAGTCGTTGAAGCTCAGAAAGCACTTAAAAGCCATTGGTTCCATATCTCCTTTGCTTTTGTATACCTTTAAGGCACAAACAAATCTGGTTTTATATCTGGGACCCTGCTCTGGGTCCCAAAGCACTGGTTGTATTTTGTCTCAAAGCAGCTTGCTAGGGATGATTAGAAGCAGATGCAAGAAGAGAGTGCCCAAGAAGAGGCTGGTACCCGCCTCTGGCAGCCGGCACTATGATTCACATCAGAGTTTTAGTCAGCTGTGAGAATAGGCTGCTATGACTTACCTTATTATTTGCCAAGTATAAATAAGCCAACTGGTCTAGCATCTCAAAACCCTCATCAGTAATGCCTATAGAGAGAAAAAAACACATGGTGTTTAATCAGACACAGTGAACACGTAATGCACTGGATATACATGATAAAACCTCGAGCAGGACCAGGCTCATGTTGGGGAGCCCTCCAGCTTGTGGCCAACTGGGTAGAGAGAGAGGAGAAGGGGGGAGGATAGGTAGAAGAGAAAAATAGGTAGAGAACATAGAAATACATTATAATAATTAAAATGAGCTGCCGGTAGAGTTGAGTTGAGCGGGTCAGCAGGGTCGGAGGTCAGTAGGTCAGCATACAACTACTGTATGTCACTGTGGCTAGTTGGTCCAGAAAATCATATACTGTCATTACTAAGCGCTTCCATCTAATTTATTTCTGCAAAATGAAGGACATTAAAATCGAATATCTTTCTTCTAGAACTGATTTCCTCATGGATATTAATAATTGATTCACCCCAAAGAACTGATACCGTCTCATTTTCTGGTTCTGCACCCTGGTTCCCACATGATCATTTTTTTATGTCCTCCATATATCTTGGTCAAATCTCCTCTCCAGTACCACGTCACATCTTCCTCCATCAACTAATCCCTTTAACAACCCCACTATCTTAAAAATCCTTATCAGCTCAAAATCATCACCTTACTCTCTCTTCAAATCCAAATTCAAAATTCATCAGTTTAAATTCATTTTATCTTTTTGAATCCAGCATTTTTATTCCTCATCTGTTTACAAGTACTAACCGATATAGCCCTCTCCTCTCCTCTCCTCTCCTCTCCTCTCCTCTCCTCTCCTCTCCTCTCCTCTCCTCTCCTCTCCAAGTAGATCAGTGATGTTATTTCTTCTTCTCTATTCATCTACAGGTATCGCCGCCTTCATAGTTGTATTCTGACCTACTGACCTCCGACCCTGCTGAGCCACTCAACTCAACTCTACCGGCAGCTCATTTTAGTTAATATAATGTATTTCTATATAATAGAAATAGTTGGGAGTCTAATAATATAATGTATATTAGTGAGTCTAATAATATAATGTATTTCTATGTTCTCTACCTATTTTCTCCTCTACCTGTCCTCCCCCTTCTCCTCTCTCTCTCTACCCAGTCGGCCATCAGCAGGAGGGTCACCCTATAAGAGCCTGGTCCTGCTCAAGGTTTTTTCCTGTTAAAGGGGAGTTTTTCCTTGCCACTGTTGCTTGTTGGGGGTCAGGCCCTGGGATTCTGTAAAGCGCCTAGAAACAATTTTGATTGTAACAGACGCTATATAAATAAGATTGATTGATTGATTAATTGATTGATTGATTGATTGATATAGCCTTCGGGACTTATGTTAAAAACTATACATTTATAGGCATGAGCCAGCCTTGCAAACAGAAATATTGGTTCCTTCTGCAGTGTGAGTCACTCTGACATGTGATTATATGTTTGATCCAGTCAGGCAACAATAAAAGGATCTGCGTGTAGTCAATGATGGCATCAATGATGGACTGCTGCAGTAATCAAGAAGTATAAAAATCAAGGTGCACTGTCTAGTATAATGTTTACCATCTGTGGTCAGCATGTTGTTCTGGAGGTTAAGAGTGTCAAGTTGCTGCAGATGGGAAATGTGATCTACCAAGATCCTCTCAATTTTGTTGTTCTGCCAACAGAAAGCCATACACATAAACCACAATGAATCAACAGAAATATAAATGATACAAAATGGCAGCAAATTTCAAGTTGTTGAGGCATTTTACAAACCTGTAGAGAGAGCTGGCGTGTTTGCTCCGACAAGCCAGTAGGAAACTCAATGAGGTCAACTCCAGCACAATCCACCGCCCATTCTGCTGTACAGCTGCACTCTGAGGGACATTCCATCGCTTCATATTTCCTCTCAACTGTTGCAGTATTCAGCTCTTCCTTATTGCCTTCTTCCGCAGTGTTAAGGGTGGGAGAGATTCCCATCACCAAGGTCAGCATAGTCATGGTTTTCAGGATGGAACATCTTGCAGAAGCCATTCTCATGCATTAGCTGTTCTGCTGAAGAACTATTAGGACACAACATACATTATCTCTTGGTTGACCTGCTAAATCTACTGTTTATTATATTACGTACACGAATATTAATATCAAAGAATATTAATAGCATTCAGATTTCAGAATACAATACATACATATAATGCTCCCTATACTTTACAGTTTGCACCATTGTTTACTTTACAGCTGCACCATTAAACTGCAGTGTCTGATTAAAACACTAACATTTAAATTTTATATAACTGTGAAGCTTGAGGGGTAAGGGAACAACTGAAATATAAAATGATATAGGAACATGCATGAGGTTTTTTCTTTTCTAAAGCAATGTTATAGTTCTCAACATTATATGATTTTAGACACACTATATTGTCAAAAGGTCCATGTTATCCATGTTTGAGTGAAATCCCGTAGTTAATCCATAGGGTTTAATATTATGTTGGCCCACCCTTTTTAGTTACCAAGTGTTTAAACTTTCCACAAGGTTTAGGAGCGTTGCAGCCATTCAGGTGCACAAATTCAATGCACCTTTCCCTCTCACATCGCAATGAATTCATAGCCTGCAGGGGAACATTGTTATCAAACATTTGTTTGTTCATTGTGCTTTTTGTGTATATGTTGTAAGAGCAAGTAAACTAATATAGAAAAGAACACAACTCTTTGTCTTCCTTTAAAAAAAAAGTCAAATAGAATTGCCGCTGAAAGCCAGGAGAGGGCAAATAAAGAAAATGTTGAATGTGGAATGCTATGTATCTGTTTCATTAACATTTTTAGCAAAAGACTGGCCATACAGGTGCCAGACTACTTGGACTGGCAGACTATTCCAGGTTAAAAAAATAAAATAAAATAAAAAAAAAAAAAAAAGCCCAGATTTGGAAAATACAGTGTATTCCTCTTTCTCACAAGCAGAAAGATCCCTTCACCCCTTTCCCAAGAAAAGGACTTGTGGAGTGACAACTTGAGAAGGTATGAATCTAAATAGCATCTGAAAACACTCTGTTGCCAAGAGCTGAGGGTCACCTCGGCTAAATCAGTGATTCTTGTTCTCTTAGAAAATCCTGTGTGAAATTACACCTTACATGGACAATTTTTCTTTTAAGACTTAAAACAATGATTGCTACACCAGTATCAGGTTCTTAATGAACACATTGCAGCATTTTGTGCATGTAAAAAAACCCTGGTGTTGCAGTCCTCATGATCAAGTGTCAGAGCTTCATTAACAGTCTGTAAATCCTCTCTTACAGTCACACAGTGACACTTTTCTACATGAGAAATGTATAAACTTGCCCATAGCAGTAGAAGCACCGTCTCGCCATGCAGCACAAAAGAATGATGCCAGTTTGTTTGCTCCAAGTGATGAATACTTGTGTCTTCCGATCTCCTCCATAAATTTAAAGTTTGGAACCTCCAACTGCCCTTCTTGAGCGGCGAAAATGTCTGTGGTAGTGAAAGATGATTCTTTGTGTGTTTGCCTGACACATTGATCTATACACAAGGCAGGCATAACAGGACCAGAAGCAGCAATATATAGATCCACCCTGGGCCGTTGTTTCTTTCTTGCAGTTTCACATGTTGAGCCTGAGATACTGCCGATATCAACTCAATAGTTCAGACTTGCCTGCCTGTGTTTCATTATTTGAATTTTCCCTTTATATATCTTTTATATTTATCCGCTGAATCCAGGCATTTTCAATCCATTAACCATCTGTAACATGTCGCATGAAAACCAGTATCTTCTGAAACATTGTCAACAAGTGAACAGTGATATACTGTTGAGAAGTTCAGCTTTGGTATTGCTCTCACCACTTCAACAAACAAAGCTATCAATCAATCAATCAATCAATCAATCAATCAATCAATCAATCAATCAATCAATCAATCAATCAATCAATCAATCAATCAATCAATCAATCAATCAATCAATCAATCAATCAATCAATCAATCAATCAATCAATCAATCAATCAATCAATCAATCAATCAATCAATCAATCAATCAATCAATCAATCAATCAATCAATCAATCAATCAATCAATCAATCAATCAATCAATCAATCAATCAATCAATCAATCAATCAATCAATCAATCAATCAATCAATCAATCAATCAATCAATCAATCAATCAATCAATCAATCAATCAATCAATCAATCAATCAATCAATCAATCAATCAATCTTTATTTATATAGTGTCTGTTACAATCAAAATTGCTTCTAGGCGCTTTACAGAATCCCAGGGCCTGACCCGCAACAAGCAACAGTGGCAAGGAAAAACTCCCCTTTAACAGGAAGAAACCTTGAGCAGGACAGGGCTCATGTAGGGGGAACCTCCTGCTGATGGGGGGCTGGGTAGAGAGAGAGGAGAAGGGGGTGGACATATAGAGGAGAGAATAGACAGAGATCATAGAGATACATTAATAGTACAAGCTGCTGGTATAAGAGTAGAGTGGGTCAGCAGGGTCGGAGGTTGGCAGGCCAGCATACAGCTATAAAGGCGGATAGACCTGTTGATGGATACAGGGGGGGCAAAGTTTTCGCCATGTTTCTCCTTTGAGATGCTCAAAGACAACATCCTGTACCTAGCCTTCTTGGATGCTTTGCGCTCTTCTATTGGACCAACAGGTTACATTTGACTCAAACCACAGCCTGCATGACAACAATAGCTTTACACAAGTAAAGGGAGTAGTGCCAACCTCAAACACCAATTTTATAATACAAATCAAGAATTTTTTCCCTCTATGTTCGTGAATGTTTTCAGTCATTTCCATTAAAGTTTAATATTCAACTGAAGTGTAGTAGACCATATCTTTAAGTTAAAAAAGCAATAAAGACTCGCCAACCATAACTGAGTTGACCACATGGCTTTCATTGTGTTGGAGACAAAGGGAGGCACCAGAAACCCGATCCACAAATACAGCTGATTGATTGTTGCATGTGACTCTGAGGCCATCAGGCTTACCTCTTACCTCTCTCTCCATTTCTCACAGCAGTGACATGAGAAGAACTGCCTAGATAACAAGTTCAAATAGCATCGTAGAACTTTGTGATCTGTGATCACTTTGGTTGTCATGTTAGGGCTTAGGTGGCTCTGTCACGGTATGTTGATATTCACCAAGTTGAAATACATAGATCCAGGGTTTCTTGCATGCTAGAGTTACCATCCTTTTTCTAGCCTGGCAACACCTGTGTGTGTATTAACAATGCTTTAGCTGTGACTCCTCATATATTCATCCAAAATAGTCAACAAATTCATCTTGTGCTGATCCCTGTACACCACTGTGTTTGCAGTTGATAGCTCCGATTCCATTAGGAAAACTGGTTCTCGCTGCAAATTGCGGTTTTATGTTGGCCTGTTCAACTGCAGTGTAAATGGGAGATTTATTTTTCATGGCTGACATTTGCACAATTCTATCCAACACAGCTGGCATAGCTCAGCTGAGTCCATGCTCAGCCCATTCAGACGGACAGCTGAAATGCGGCTGAAATGACTCCGTGTCTGGGAAGCCCGGTGTGGTCAGCCCTGGTAGGTCATGGCTCCTCAAAGTGTGGCTGCACCTCTATGCTCAGTTCCATGAGGACTGTCCTATAGCAGGACCTAAAACAGCTGATGAGCCAGTCGCTTTTCGCACCATTTCAAGGACACTTTTGCATCCACATGTATAACTGCAATGACCCGACTGTGTTTGTTGTTCATCTGTTTGTTTCTAATGTGCAAAGCACTCTCAGAAATCCCCTTTTTGACAATGGCAAGTTTGCCAGCATCCTCTCTGAGTCTCGCCAACAGTTCCAAAGCAGTTACAAAAGCGCAGCCACAAACTGACATAGAGCAGCTCGCATTTCCAGTCATTTCATTCTGGAAATGTGCATATGCAATGTTTTTGTGCATATGGCCCCTGGTGTACCTGCAAAATTTTGTGTATGATTAGAAATTCAAAAACAGAAAAGAAGGAGAAGGAAAAGGAAAGGGAGAAGAAAAAATGAATATAACAGGACTATAGCAGACATGGCATGAAATATGACATAACATTAACAGATGTGTCCCTTGTCCCCTTCAACCTTCTATAGATGTGCTCCTCCAGTTATGTCCATGCAAGTTCTCCTCCCCACCATACAACACAGTTTTTCTAGTCTAAATCGCATTTTCCTAGTTTTACTATAGATCCATGCCAGCTGATACAGCTATCTGCTCTTTATTGTGCAGCTTCGTATCTGCTGAATTGTTTTTCTTTTCTTTTCCCATATCTCTTCTATACATTTTCTACTAGAGAATGTTAACCTTTGGGGTAAGGAGATCGTTATTACATCTTAACATCAAGATATCCTCCCTAACAACACAACAAACACACTGCCAGTAATCTTTGCTCAAGTTCATCACTGTTTGGTAACACTGTAATCATGAAAAAGCCATGCAGCCATAGGAAATCATGGAAAGACAGGAAAGAAAAACCAGAGACAGAAAATGTTAATGTTACCTACACTTAATGTTTATGTTTGAATGTACAGATTAAGGTGTGATTTTAATCATCAATAGCAGACATGCTAAAGTTTTAGAGTTCATAATTATGATTATAAACTTCAGTTGATCCAAAAATATGCTTTAGGACATCTGAACAAACGCAAATACTTATGCTCAAACAGCAGACAGAACTATGAGACCAACAGCTGTCAAAATATATAAAAGCAGATCAACTGCATTACCTCTCTGACTGATGTTTGCTCAAGTTTGCTCAAGTTTGCCGTCAAGTCCAAACACAGGCAGTCCCATAGCAGGGGAGTCAACTAGCTGCAGACAAACTCCAGATGTGAGAAGGGAGAGAAAGTGCTCCAAAAAAAGGACGCAGTGAAGAGGAAGTGGAAGAGACACAGCTCTTACTTGCACTGCAGCCAAAAACACATTTTTCCCCCCCTCCACCAAACATCATTTCACAACGTTTGACTAATCTTCCCTCTTGCACTAAGTCAGTATTCAAAGGGAGCATTAAAATGTGAGGAATGTTCACATGTTCACTTATATTGATCCCCTTTTCCATTCAGTTAAAAGAAGGAGAGGTTATATATCCAAGGTAGTTTTCTGTGTCAACTGGACTGTTTTTCTTCTCTTTTGAAGACGTTTCGCCTTCTATCCAGAAGGCTTCCTCAGTTCTGAACTCGCTTGGTCCGGATCTATACCGAGAGGGCATATAGGTCTGAAGTCTGAAGTTCCGGCAAGTTGCATGAAGTTGTAATCAAAGCATTCCATGAGTGTCATTGAGTACGGTTAATACTGAAGGAGCATTTATACTAGACATAATCTTTGTAACTATTCATCCCTAAACTCTATTCTCTTTTCTTAGCATGTTTTTGTCACACTATATATATATATAGTAAATAATATAAATTATTATAATATAACATATTATAATATAAAATTATTATAAATAAAGTATTTTGAAAACTATGGCATATTCAAAGATGATGTGATTCTCCACAGTACGCAGTACAGTACATGCAAACTAATGCTGCCAAACAATTAAAAATTGTAGTCAGATTACAAGGTTTCTGTGGATTCATTGTGATTCGTTGCGATTAAATATAATTAATTTTTAATTATATTTAATTCAGTTATTTTACATTGACCAACTTTTCTGTCTCTTCTGATTTCTTTGCACCTTAAGGGGCCAACCTGCTTTTGTTTTTGGAATTCCTTTTTTAGAGCCTTTCAGAGTTATTTTCTGCTGCTGATGCCCTAGTTGTGTTAACATTTTTAATCAAATTAATCATGATGATGGAGTAATCCACATTGTAGTGTTGATTTTGACAGCCTGAGTAGAAACACAAATACAGATACAGAGTGAAAGTCCTTTTTTCATGCAATGTATTTTCATATGGCCACAATTCTAGCAAATGATACTGCTGGCTAACAGTCACGTCTTGAGTGGTTTTAGAAGGCAGTCGGACCTTTTTCTTGTAAAAAGCAGTTTGTAAATTAATTACTTATTAATTACTTATCTTATTTAATTTTTCTCTTAACATCGCCTATGAGGGTTTTGGAAGGACAGAACCCAAGTTGGAGTGTTTTGTTTTTTTTTCTCCAGGCACTCCAGCTTTCTCCACAATCTAACACGTGCATTTGGGGACACCGTGAATTGGTTACTCCTCTATTGGCAAGGGTTGTCTATTCATGTCCTTCTATAAACTGACAACTGCTCAAGGATATACCCACCTCTTGCTTGAAGGCAGCTGGGATATGTCCATTACTCGGTTCATGGAAAGGTGGTAGGATAAAAAAGAGTAAAAAAACAAGTCACTGAACCTCATTTAGATCTGCCAAGTGTGACATTGATATACATTTAATTAAAGCTATTTCTTTTTAATATATGTTTTTTACATGATATCATAGCAGATGTGTATCAGACAGTATTTTACACTTTGTACTGTATGGTGTATAGATAAATGTGTTGTTTTACACTTCAAGAATTAAAACTTGACTTTATAAGCACCGAAAAGTAACAGATTGTTATGGTGTGAATCATCGAGATGAAGGCATTTGGACAGAAACTCCAATGACATTTGGAATATTTATGGCACATGCTCAGAATAAACCCTTAAATCTCACTTGGCTTAGTTATTTTAAGATTAAAGCATGGTCAGAGTCCATACAACATTTTCGCAGTGGGTTAAAAAAAAAAGTAGAATAGACAAGGGTCAAAAGGGGAGTCAGAAAAGTCCAAGAAAACAAGATTTGATTATTAACTATTGAATTTACAGTCTGTCTAGGCAAGTTTGGAAGATTTGTAGAAAGAATGGAAGACAGAGAGCCCATTGGTCATTTTCTCTAAATGCAAATGTTTTAGTATAATTTTATATTTAGCATCAATTCTTGTTTAGTTCTTTCAGAACTTTATAGTATATTTATAGTATGTATTTATAGTAGAATCAATCATGAATCATGTATGTATAGTTGGTTGAAAGTGACCTTTTGTCAGTAAGAGGTGGAAAAAGAATCTGTCTAAAACTGCAATGGAATCTGGGTCAGATTAGTTAACAGATTTGGAAAAACTACAACGTGGCAGTTTGGAATCAGGTCACTGCTGGAAAGAGCTGGAAAAGATCAAGAGGCCCAGCCAGCTCGACTCTGATATCCAAGTCAAAGGAAACAAAACAACATTCTACATGTTAATGACGATATTTATTAATATATTATCATTATCAATACATCCACTACATCCTCACTGTGGAGATGAGTCTGACAGGATGAGGCAGGTGAACCTCTGAAAAATTCTACAAAACAAAGATTTTTCTTCTTATGTTCTTTAGACACAGCTCATATGAAAATGGATCACTTGCACAAAGGTGGTGCTCTGGCATGTAGCTCATAAACCCACACCCTCAACGTCTAAAGATGCAAAAATATTTTTACCAATAAAAAAAACAAAAGTGTAAGAGTCATTTGTCTCATTCTTTAGTACAGTGCTTAGTTAAATTAATTTAATGGAAAGTGGTTGCAGCATAATAGCTAAGAAAGTTTTGGATTAATGTGTAGCCTTTCCTTGTATTGCTGCAGAGTGCGAGGAAATAAATTTCATCTTAATATCATCATTGGACCTGAAAGAACCATTATAGGGAACATTTTATTTATTTATTTATTTGTTTAGTTATTTATTTAAGAGTAGTTCTGTTATTTAACTAATAATCTGACATTTCTATTTCCCATGTTACTTTTAGAAGCTATTTGTTAATGTGAATCTGCCAGATGTTTAACCGTGATTGTGTGTCACAGTTTGCTTCTCCAATCAGGACAGTATTTAGGCCCCAGCTTTTCAAACACTCTCTGCAAGATTGTTTCCTGCCCCTTGCCTTACTTTATAACATTATTTTCCAGACTGATTTCTTCTTGTCAATCCTGCCTATTCCTGCTCTGCCTGTCTCACCTCCACCCCAGTAAATCAACTTGTTTTTGTCCTGATCTGGTGTCTGCTTGCTCCTTGCCTCTTTCACCTTCTGCTTGATTTCCTAAACCCATAGACTCTGTGGATGACTATGAGTTGGTTTACTTACCCAGGCAATTTATTCTCCGGATTCTTTCCTCCTTGGATTCATCTTTTGTTGCAAGACCGACATATCTTAAATCACAACAAATTTTTCGTCTGTTGCATTTGGGTCCTGCCTCACTGTACTCTTGTATCATTTCAAAAATAGACCATTGACCTAACAACCTCACCTACAAATGCGATTTGATGATTTGAAGTTGTCACATTTGTAAGCTTACATTTGTAAGGCAGATCAACCCCCACCATTAGACCTCACCTCTGCTTAAAGAAGGTTTCCCCCAGACTGGGAGGAGCCACTTTTGTAATTGATTAAATCACCTCAGATAGAATTCACTAATTTGGTGGTTTCCTCCCTTCATTATTTTCTCAACACCTCCTGTTGTCAGGAGTTCACGAGAATTCATGTGAATATACTTAAATGTTCCATGTGAAATGGCCTCTTTTTTGTTAGGTGACATTATTATTCTTTTGATCTCAATGGAATAGTAAAGATTTAATATAATGTCCAATGACTTTTCAATATTTCAACCCAGGAGTCAGAGCTGTTCTTCTATGTTACAGCATTCACTCACTACCTTGCCTGACTGAATAATAAAGCATGACAATAAAATAAACCATATATTAAGAAGGAAATAGTTACTTTTCCTGTCTGCCTGATGGATTACCTGAACTGTGCAAGCCTGTCCGCTGCTACCCGAATAACAAGTCATTGGTAACTGTCATTGCCTGCTTGTCTGCTCTTGTGCTGAGCTGGAAAATTCAACTCACTCTGCCAGGCCCCTCTTACAACCCATCTGATTTGGCTTCACCTGTTGCTTCTGCCTAGGCTGTATTTAAGCCACGGCAGTGCAGTTCTGCTTTGCCAGATTGTTATCACTCCATGCCTAATTCTCCAGCACTTTGTTTTGCCGGATTTACTGGTTTTGACCCTGCCTGCCTTGGTCTTCTCTTCTCTATTGATGCCCTGGTAAACCTAACAACCTTCTGTCCCTGTTTAAGAGTTTTTGCCTTGTGTTTATTTGGACTTTGTCCTCCTGTGGTCTTGTGGTGTTTGATTCCTTCTGTGATGTTACCCCCAAGCATTTAATACAGCCGTTTATTAAAACTGCCCTGGAACTGCTGTGTTGTGAGTGGATCCCAACACACCTGTGTCAGGTAACACACAAAGTCAAGACTATGCTCAACAAGAAGAAGCCTGCCTTCAAGAGCAGAGACAGGGAGGCCATGAAAGCAGTACAGCAGGAGGTGAAACACTGTGTGAAGTGAGCCAAGAACACCTGTAGGAGAAAGGTGAGGACATTTTTCAAGCAAAACAGTTTTAACATAACATGTCTGTGCTTGCTGAGCTTGAGCTTGGGTTGAATGTACACACTGTTGTCTCCCTTTCTTTGCACGATGTGCTTTAACTTGTCCCTGAGATCCTGGGTGAATTAACTCGATGCATCATGGCAGTTCCAGTCCAATGTGTCACTGTGGTTATTCTGGATATTTCTTTAGACTCACAGTTCCTGTCTGGATTTTGAGCTAAATCTGTACTAACATGAGGAAGTAGTGCATTAGATTGGAACCCTTGCCCTTTTGTAGTGACAGATGTATACTGATAATTTCAGTAATAGTTTAGAGCAGTATTGTTAGCATTGGGTAATCTTTTAGTGGGCTAACAATTCATGCAAGAATGCGAGTGATTATGTTTTGAATATTTTAGTGTAAAAGAAGCACTAAAATGGCTCGAGACAGTCTAATAGGTGGACATTCCAGGAGGGTTTATTGAATTAGTTCTTGGCATAAGAAAAACTCTTTGCACCTTGGTTAATTGATCCAACAAACATGTGATGTAATACATTTGATACAATCATTTTGAAAAAAAAAAAGATAGTTCTGGATCAGCTGCTTCAATACCTGTGCAGCAGTGTTGCCTGGCAACAGTCTTCATATTGCTGAGTGCTAACCTGAAAACTAAGATCACCCTATACCACCTGAAGGAAGAAACAAACTCTTTTAAAAAAAAAGCAAGACTAAAGTCTGACTGAAGTCAGAGGGTATAATCCTGAAAACATGAATTCAGAATTTAAACATCTGCCTTAATCATCATCAGCAGCAGCAGCAACAGCAAAATTAAACCTGCATGAGGAGAGCCACAGGTCACACTGTAGGACATCCATAAGTTAACCGCCATCAGAAATGTAGCAATGAAAGTGAATGCCTGCGAAAACGGCACAGAAAACCAATTGTGTCATCAGACCTAACCTATGACAGCTTATGGAGTGAAAAGGTGTTATAGGAGTGAAAGGTTTCACACACTGAAGCTGTGACCAGCGTTGAGACTCTTTGAGCAACAATGGAGACAATGTAGGCAAGAACGGCAAAGTGGAAGAACTCCTGCAGCAGCAGAACACACAAGAACTCATAGGATGGTGTGTTACTGACATGGTTTCAGATAGTTCCACAATTGCGGCCATTGGGGCCAAAGTAAATAACTTACCGGAAATAAAAATTTGGTTCCTAAATTGTTCCCTATTATTCCAGATGGGACCATTTGGATGTTTTATTAAAACAGACAATCTCAGGGCTCTTTGTTTTCACAGAGCAGCTGGAACTTTGACTTCAACATTTGCAATAATAAATTGGGTCACAATGCAACTAAATCATTCTTTTTCTTTTTTTTTTTACCAAAACAGATGCATTTTCACTATCTGTAACTCTCAAACTCTCATGAGAACCTAAAGCAAGCAACTCCAGTTCATTCCTCTCTCTTTCTAAAATATACCTTCACTTTACATTGAAAAACAACACAATTATGGACATACAGCAGTAGGGCACTAGAAAAGACCACAGCTAGAGCCCATCCACCTGCCTGAATGCAAACAGACTGCTGACCCACAATCACACATACATACTGGACACCTTGGACCACTGCCTGCCCTGTGAAGCATGTGCCATTGTACCTCTCCAGGCAGCTTAAGTTAAAGAAATCTAAAATGCTTGACAACCAGACAAAAGACCTCTTTCCTTCCTACTTTTCTGACAGATTATTGGTGGACAGGGAAAGCCAGTTTCTTTACCATGTTTATAAAAATAAATCTTGATTCTACGGTGGCCAAACTGAGATAATGGCATAATGAACCATCTTCATTTATAAATATTTATATCTAGAATTACTAGTCATGCATATTATTATTATTATTATTATTATTATTATTATACAATAGGTCAGGTTTAGCTGATATTGTTTTTCAAGTATAAAATGAATATACAACACTATTGTGGATCAACAGATCCCTTCTTGATGCTGAATCAGACAATCAAACAATTGTTGTCACAGCCCCAGAGCAATTAAAGAGTTACAATTGTCACTGTAAGAAACCAATTAGAGTGATTCTTACTGTGAGTGGCCAGGTGATGCAGCTCATCTTGGATTGTCACTTGAACAAGTGCATGAGCAAGAGGATGAGGGAGACCCCAAGGAACCACATTAGTACCACCTCAAAGAACCAGAATGCAGCCTAGTCTGGCCATCCATGTGCACAGTGGACACAGCACAATAATTAAGAGTGCCACCTGAAAAAAGTCGTGTTATTTCATGTTTGTGGTTTTCCACTGCATCTAAAGCTAGTATTTTTCTAATGTATAGGATGGTCATCCTATCTATGTGACTAAAAAAGTTATCAAGGATAGTAAGGATATCAGGATAAGCCATAAAACCTGAATACAAACTGGAGGAAAATGTGGTCACTGGAAATGTCTAATCTAGATTGTAATGAACAATTCTGTGTGCATACATATATCAATCCATATTATACAAATATCTATTGGAATATGTGTTTTACATTTTGCATAGGGTTTCTAGTCTTTTATTGGCTCCATATATTCAATGGAAAAGTATAACTTCACCACAGAGGCTGCACCAAGATGGTACAGGTTCAACGAGGAAGCTCTATTCATCATTCATAAGTGCTTTAATCCAAAAAATATTTTTTAACAATGCTTTTAAATCAATGTAGATATGGCTTTTTTCTATCTATTAAAAAAAAGTAAAATTTGAGACAGTTAAAAATTAGCTGCACCTAAGTCACACACTTCCTGACCCTGTTCGAAGGTCTAAGGATGGAGGATGTCACAACTGTGTAACTTGTATAGCCCTCTGAGGCAAACAATGTTTATGATTTTAGGCTGCAAATAAATTAAACTTTTTTTTAACACTAAAGAAAGAAACAAGCTGCCTTTTTCAATGTGATTTTATTTTTTTTAAAGAACACGCACCCAAATGGCAAACGTTAGCTAACATGTTCCAGTTCATATGCTTGGATACTAACGATTGGACCCAGCTTTAGCAGTCCTGGGATGGTCCGAACATCGCCAACATCCATGATTCCTTCTCCGGAAGACTGGCTGCTTGCCATCGTTGTCGTTTTGACGGCATGCGGCAAAAAGCTTTGAAAAATTGCGAGTCGGGAGGAAGTTCAGCTGCTACGGACCGGAAACACCTGAATACCACACCATGTCAAGTTAACTGAACAAACACATTTTTCCGGGGATTCCTTTCACAGTAAAAGTCAATAGCAACAAAAAAAATCAGCAATAGAAACTCCACAAACATTTCCCATATGCACAACACACATTCAAAGAGTTCCATCTCTGAGTCTTCCGTCTATGAATCACACGCACGAGTTATTCTATCAGAAGCGTCATGATGAACATCGAGTGGCTCTGCAGAAACTTGGGTCTGTTGTTACCCGTTATAGGAGGTATGTTAAAATACACACACACACACACACACACACACACCCACACACACACACACACACACACACACAGATTTGATGATTACCTGAATCATATTACTAGATTATTTCGTATGATGTTACCATGAATAAGGTGCCTGAGGTAAACTGAAGAATGATGGAAATTTCTCACATGATGAAGATGAAAAATCTTTGGAAACATTGTTCTATGAACCATGATTTGTTCTACTGTGATTTGCTGGTCATATTGCCATACTTATATGTCAGAAAAATGTAGAATGGTGGTGCTTTTAGTGTATTAAATGCAATTTTGTGACAGGTTGGTCTTTTTCCAGCAGTCCTCGGGTCTACAGATGACAGCTGGTCCATGAATATACAACCAGAGGTCCGAGCAATTGATGGCTACCCAGTGGTTCTGCCCTGCACTTTCAGCCATCCACGATATTCCCAGCATTCCTCACTGCAGGTGTTTTGGAGCCTAGGCCATGGTCCAGCTGCTGTCATCCTGTATCGCTGCACCAGCACGCCTGCACTCCCTACCTGTGATCCTGGACCAAAACAGGACCAACGCTATCGGCTGGAGGGGAACCCCAAGGAGCATGACCTGTCGCTACGAATTACCAGTGCCACTCTCCAGGACAACGGTCGCTACTACTGCCGAGTTGAGGTCCAAGGACAAAACCACATCGCTTTTGAGGACAAAATGGGAACTAGACTACGAGTAGAAGGTAAATCTGGACAGAATAGGGTCAGGGGTGGGGGGTGAGCTCACAAGCAAACTTTTTTTGTTGCTATGGATTAAAAAGAGGGACATGAATGTGCTTTTTACTTGTGTAGCCTGTGGCTGAGGTTTGGGTAGGGGTGGGTGATATTCATAAACAGTAGTAATTAAGTCTGCCAGCAGATGGCGACAGATGATTTGTTTTTATGTCTGCAGCACCCCCGAAGATTTTGGGGCTAACGGTGGAGGGCAGTGAGCAGTCAGGATTAAGAGCTGTATGTCAAGTCCAGGGCTCCCCACTGCCAGATGTCCAATGGCTCAGCACGGTTGACTCCCTGGAGGTTTTTTTGGCTGGATCATTAGCCCAGGAACCCGAGCACAACCACCATATAGTTAGCCAGCTGACAAATGTGGCTGCAGGTCAACAGTACACCTGCAGTACATCCAACCCACTAGGGCGAGATCAGTCAACCTTGTACATTGTGGCCTTCCAAGCCCAACTACCTGAACTTGGGGCCCCAACTTATGTGTTTCTACTTATCTCGATGTCTCTGGTGCTCAAAGTCTTCCTCCTGGTAGGGACTTTGATGTTGATAGTTTGGGAAGGTCGGCAGAAATTCATCTGCTGGAAAGAGACTCCCATCAAATAATGTTGATGTTTCTTAATATTACACATAATAGATTAACAAAATAAATGTCTGTTTATTTTTTCTTTGTGTAACATTTAGATCTCTAAACACATGCTACCCAAAGAGTTAAAACATTAAAGATGATTGATTATCTGATTCAATGACAAACCAAAGTAATCAATATTCCATTCATTTCATGTATCAGATAAATAAATCTCTCTTTCTCCCTCTCTCTCTTTGAGTTTGCTTCTCATATTTTCCTTCTGAATATTTAAATCAGGATTTTATTATAGTTCATCTTTTGTGATTAATGTTCTGGAGCTTTTTGGCATCCATTCTTCTCTACCATGGATCCAGCATGATCTATCAATGCCAGCAAAGGTGGTTTCCTGACAGTGACGGTCAAACATGGAAAGAGATTATATACCGTAAATTTTGGATTACAGACCGCACCTGATTAAAAGCCGCATAATCTAATTTTAGAAAGAAAATCAATTTTGTACAAGCTGCACCGGATTTTACAAAATTAGGCATCCAACGTAGTAATATGAAAAATTAGATCGAAAACATTCAGTACCGGTATATGTTTTTATTACCGTAAGAAACGAGTCACTGACGAGTGACAAACAGACACCTCTAAAATCTACTATTTCCTAAAGGATTAAAACAACCTTTCCTGGGACAGTTTACCTGGCATGACAGAATTGATATCAGTGATGATCTAATGCTGATGACACACTTCCGGTTGTCAGCCTATTGACTGGCATTTTTCCTCACATTGGAAAGAGCAAGAAGCCACTGAAAGTGCTGTGGTGGTTGCTGTTGTCCCAGATCTGAGTGTTGTGCCACAACTGTAATGACAGTGTGTCTCCCTGTTCCAGCAGCAGGGCAGCACCATTTGATGCTGTATCACTGCCTTCTCCAGATGGTTGCTCATGGGCAATCAGTTGGATCTGTATGCCATTTTTGTAAAGAACGGCACTCATGGGGAAGTTTGTAGGAGCGTTAGCTGTGAATCGAATGTAGTAAACTCCACGTACAGGTGCTGTGAACATACCTGAGGACAACAGAAGGGTTGAGGGTTATTTTGAAAGGCAACAATTTCCATTGTAATTCTTTACCTCACTGCAACAAAACATGGTCATTTAAACAGTAAGGTATTCCAACTCAGTCAGTATGTTGTGCTCCAAGAAGGTAAAATATTTTCATCACTACATTTTCCCTCCTAAATTTAAAAGAACAGCTGTTGCATGTTGAAAATTGTCACTCACCTGTCTCAGAGTTGTACGCCTGTCCAATATTTGTCAAAATGTCTTTATAGATAAGTGTTTTGCTTCCGGAAGTTGTCTTCTGAAGACCATTACCCCCAAGAGAAACAGCAAATGCCACCTTTGGCACATCTGCAGAAAAGAAGAAAAAGTAACAACAGAATATTTTAAGTTTTGAAATTTTGCAAAATCACAACCATAATAGGTGGTTGTTGATTCTCAATTTAAGGTGACACATAAATAATCAAACATTGGCTGGACAGGCATCCATCATGCAGTGCTTACTGAGCAGTTGGCAGTTAAGGACCTTGCTTAAGCTCGCTGTAATGTTTAGTCAACAAAATTAAGTCCATTGGTAAACAGAGGAGTACTTAAAATTGGGGTGAGGAAAGCTGAGAAGGAGTGGAGTTTTCAGGAAAAATTATATACAGTGTTTTTTTTTTCTTCTTCACCACTTTATCACTTTCAGGGTCATAGGGAGGGTGCTGGAGACTACCGAAGCTGCATATGGACACAGGTACTATAGAACAGACCACCACCTCAGCTAACTGGGACACCACCTCAGTTAACCAAGCAACCACTTAGGCTGAACAGGACACTACCTCAACTGATCGAACCACCACCCCAGCTGACCAGATCAAATGGCCAGTCTGTTGTAGAGGATAGAACAACTGCAGCACAATGATCTTATCAGTCAGTACTAGGCTATGAGGATATGTAGTGAAGGATTACTCGGAGGTCACCTAAATGTACGGAGCTTGGTGTCAAAAAAGGGTCAAATAGAGCAATTACTGATTAATTTTAAAACTGATTTCTTGGGTTTGTCTTAAAACATGGTTATCACCTTTGTCTCTTAAAGTCATCATTAGAATGCCTGGTAACAATACCTTCAGAAAAGACTGATTAGAGGGGAAAGGCGCAGGTGTTCTTCTATATGTTAAAAATCACCTCAAATGTCATCAACTGGAACTACCTACTGAGATCCAGTTGGAATATATTGGTGATCACACCACACTTTATATAAGTATGACCTTTACATTATCTATGTATCCAAAACAAACCAAAGTAGATTTCTATGACCAACCTTAAAGTTATTTAATTTATGTGACCACAAGACAGATTTCATCTTAGTAAGCAATTTTTTCATAAATTGAGACAAAAAATAAGACAGATGAAAACTTTAAAGCATTACTGACAACTACGGCTTAACTCAGTTTATAAATACACCAACCACAATAACCAACCAATCACAAACTAAACATTGACCTGTTGTTTACAAACCAACAGTACATAAATCACCATCACTTGCAGCTTTCTAACTGGAATATCTGACCATAATGCAGTTGTCTTCCATAGAAAACTTTCTAAAAAGTGATTCCAAAGTTAATTTCAATATCCATAGAATAACAGGTCAATGAATAATAATATACCAGTAATTCCCAAAAGTTAGCAACGCATTTTAACCTCACATTAAATGAACTGCATTGGATTGCAACAGTTTCTTCAGACGACCTAGATTTAAGTATATTTAAGTATTTTTCAACTAAAATTGTGGCCAAAATGGCAACATTCTCTAAAGGGGGAAGAAAAAGGGAAAAAACAATCATCCATGGTTGACTCCAGATTGCATACAACTAATAAAAAGAAGATATCATCTTCTTAAAGTTGCACTAAAATCAAGGTTAACTGTAGATAAGCAAAAGCTTACATCTGTAAGCAACAAAGTCCCTCAGATAATACGGAAGGCTAAGGCAAACTTGTGAATATCATCAACAATGCAAAAGGAAAAAGTTAAAAAAAAATGGAACATAAAGAAACTTACTGGCAAACAGAACAAAAAAAGATAAGATGAAGATAGAAATAAACATCAATGTAAAATTGACGACAAATCGCAATAGAATTTGTACAGAATTTAACAACTTTTTCATAGACTTTGTTCAAGAAATATCTCAAATGTTCCATCCTCCTGAGTACGAATCCATTCCTATCAATGATGCACGACCGATCTTTATTATAAAGGAGATTTCAGATTATGCTGAACATAATCAGTAAACTGACCAGCTCTAAAGCTAATGATGATTTTGATCTTGAGGTCAGTTTCAAAACAGAGCATAAAAACACAAAAAAAGAGCATAAAAACACTGCTGTCATCTCCCATGTCTTCCTATGTCATTATGTCTTCTCATTTTGTTTTCTATTATGTTTTGTGCTGCATGATCACTTGCCCATGCGCCATTGTCTGTCTAGATGTTTTTTGTTAATATTTAAAGATTAACTGTGTCTAATGTGTAAGTGAACTAAAGTTACATCATGAGTGGGTGTAACCCTACATTTTAAAATGTTACTAATTTTATGATGCTGGCATGTTACCTCTTACCCAGGGACAATGGATGAAAAATAGCTTTATTTATGCTAATACTGGCACATTTACAGAAATGTTGATTAATGTGTACTCTCCCTGATAATAAATCAAATAAAAAGTGCTGGCATCCAGTAGTGGGTCAGTAAAAGTGGTTTGTCAATCCTGAAACTCACCTCTGACTAATCTCAACTCTCTCTCTGCAGCCTCCAGGTGCTCTTTGAGACCTAAAAATACAGAGAAACAAAACAGAATCAGAAAAGTTTAACAAAATCCCACTAATAAAATTGATGGAAACTTTATCAAGAGAACGGTGAGAATTTTGATGAAAGTAGCAACAACAAGCAAATTCATACCCTGATTTTCTGCCTGAAGCTCTTTTACTGAAGTCTGAAGGGTCTTAAGTTCAGCATTAAAGTCCATTTCAGTTGTTCGGTTATCCACCCTAAAAAATAAATGGCCACCCTTAGGCATCAGCATTCAATTATAATTACAGGGGTTCAAAAAATTCACAGAGGAATGTGCACTTAAAGTTTTCATTACATGTCTTGTAGAAATTGTAGAATTAAAATTGTCACAAAAGTTAGGAGGGGATTTCTTCTCATAGTGCTATATTGTGAAGGGGGTTCTTATAGTGGGTCTGCTCGTCTTTGTAATATATTGGGTACAATGATTGTGGTACCTCAAATTCTGTTGGTGTATTGCTAGTGTAAGGGGCCACTGTAGTTTCTTTTGCCATACTTACATAGAAAATAGTAGGAAGCCACTGAAGGTACTGTGGTGGTTGCTGTTGTCCCAGATCTGAGTGTTGTGCCACAGTACCATCTTCAGTCGGTCTCCCTTCTCAAGCATTAGTGCAGCACCATTTGATGCTGTATCACTGCCTTCACCAGACATCTGCTCATGTGCGATCAGCTGGATCTCATCATTATTTTTGTATAAAACTGCACTCTTTGGGAAATTGTTCGGTCCATTGGCTGTAAAGCGGATGTAATACACTCCACGGATTGGTGCTGTAAAAACACCTGGAAAGGAAACAAGAAGCCACAATGATAATAGACACAAACTGCTGGATATTATGAACAATGGCAGCCACCCTCTGCACACCGTCATCAGCAACCAGAGGAGCCTATTCAGTGAAAGACTGCTCCTTCAGAAGTGTCGGACCAACAGGCTCAAGAACTCTTTTGTCCATCATGCCATCACACTCTCCTCACTTAGCGGAAGGAGGACATAGAGCACGGAGGACAGTTAAAAGGGGGGTAACCATCTTACACTTACTTTTGTGACACACATGCACACACAGAAATGGACACGTGCTGCAATATAGTTGATGTATATATTCATATGAGTGTGTATATATATATATATATATATATATATGTATATGTGTGTGGGTGTGTGTGTGTGTGTGTGTGTGTACACAAAAAAAAAAAATCTCTTCCTCACCTTCCTGGGTGGTGCCTCCTTCCTTCAGACTCGGGCCCTCTACCAGAGGCCTGGGAGTCTGAGGGTTCTGCGCAGGATCTTAGCTGTTCCTAGGACTGCGCTCTTCTGGACAGAGATCTCTGATGTGGTTCCTGATATCTGTTGGAGCCATCTACTCAGCTTGGGTGTTACTGCCCCTAGTGTCCCGATCACCACTGGGACCACTGTTGCCTTCATGCCCCACATTCTCTCCACCTCCTCCTTCAGCCCTTGGTACTTCTCCAGCTTCTCGTGTTCCTTCTTTCTGATGTTGCTATCACTTGGGATTGCTACATCTGCCACCACCACTATCTTCTGGTGTTTATCTATCACCACGCTGTCAGGCTGGTTGGCCACCACCATTGTCAGTCTGGACCTAGAAGTCCCACAGGATCTTGGTCTTGTTCTCCAGCACTTTCGGGGGTGTCTCCCACCTGGACCTTGGGACCTCCAGTCCATACTTAGTGCAGATGTTCCTGTACACTATGCCAGCCACCTGGTTATGCCGCTCCATGTATGCCTTGCCTGCTAACATCTTGCACCCTGCTGTGATGTGCTGGACTGTCTCAAAGGCATCTCCACACAGTCTGCACAGGTCTTGTCTGATATGGTAGACCCTGGCCTCTATTGCTCTGGTGCTCAGGGCCTGTTCTTCTGCAGCCATGAGTAGTGCCTCTGTGCTGTCTTTCAGTCCAGCCTTTGTCAGCCACTGGTATGTTTTCTCGATATCAGCCACTTCCTCAATTTGTCGGTGGTACATTCCATGCATGGGCTTGTCCTTCCATGATAGCCCCTCAGATTCCTCCTCCTTGATGGGCTTTTGTTGCCTGGGGCATTCACACAGCAGTTAGTCAGTGGGGGCCATCTTCTTGATGTACTCTCGGAGGCTTGTTGTTTCCTCCTGGACAGTAATTCAGACACTTACTAGTCCTCGGCCCCCTTCCTTTCACTTTGTGTACAGCCTCAGGACACTGGACTTAGGGTGAAACCCTCCGTGCATGGTGAGGAGCTTTCTTGTCTTGAAGTCAGTGGCTTGTATCTCTTCCAGTGGCCAGGGTATTATGCTAGCACGGGATCTGATTACTGGCAGGGCGTAGGTGTTTATGGCCTGGATCTTATGCTTACCATTCAGCTGACTTTTCAGGACCAGGGTTAGCCACTCTGGGTGGTCCCCTGATGTTAGCAGCTGGTTTATCTCTCTCTACACAGCTGACCATCAGCTCAAGGTTTCTTCCTGTTAAAGGGGAGTTTTTCCTTGCCACTGTTTGCTTGTTGGGGGTTAGGCCCTGGGATTCTGTGAACCGCCTAGAAACAATTTTGATTGTAACAGAAGATTGATTGATTGATTGATTGATTGATTGAGTGATTGATATATGCACACAAACGTTAACATGTAAAAACAGATTTGACAAACAGAATGGCCCAAAGCCATTAAGAAATTTAAAAAGCCACAAGAGCATTGATATTGAAACAAATGGGGAGCCAGTGGGTTGATTTTAAATGTGGTGAAATGTGGGCCCACCCTCTGGTTTTAGTGAGCACACATGCTGCTGGAATTTGGAGTAGTTGTAGATTAGAGATTATCTGATTGAGAATGACATAGTGCAGCACATTACAGTAATCCAGGTAACATGAGATAAAAGCATGCAGCATTTAAAATGCATGTCATTTAAAATCTTGAAAGGGGGCATCTCTGTACTGTAGTTTGACCTAAAACCAGACTTATAGCTTTCTAAAAAAAAGACTTTTTTTACATTTTTGAGTTTCTGGTTTTTTTTTTTTTAAATACTACTACTACTACTACTACTACTACTAATAATAATAATAATAATAATAATAATAATAATAATAATAATAATAATAGGACAAAAACAAGTTCTGTAAAGTTTTACTTTGAAACTATAAGTTGTATACAGGCCAATAATTAATGAGTTAAATGAAAAATATTACTTCATTCATTCATTAAATGTCCATTGCTGCAACCCAACCACTGCTCTGGAATCACATTTCATGAATAAGGTTAGTCCAAAATGCAGCTAAAAGAATGTAAGAAGGTTCCAAAAACTCATATTCTTTCTGAACCTTTTCAACAATCAGCAACTTTATTTTAGAATTACCTTCAGATAATATAATTTGCAGGAAAAAACACATCTAAAGCCAGTTAACTTTAGTTAACTTCAATCTACCTGATGCAAAATACAATGATTTTATTTTGCACATTCAAATCAAATCAGATAAATATGATGTATGTTATATTACGAGAAGTTTCAAAGTTAGAGTGCCATATCTGAATTACAGGTACTGAAATGCTCTGACCTGTCTGTGAGTTGTAAGCCCCGCCCACATTGGTCAGAACATCCGCGTAAATGAGGTCTTTGTTTCCACTTGTTGTCTTCATGAGACCATTTCCTCCCAGTGAAGCAGCAAAAGCAATTTGAGGCGTTTCTACCATGAAGGACATAAAGTAAATAAACATGTTTATTAAAGTTTAATAACTTTTAAACAAAATTATGAGAGTATGAAATTTTGGATGATTACAGCAACTAACTTATTTTTTGTGTGTATTCATTTTTTTAAAATTAAAATTGGTTAAATTATCATCATTACTGATAAAAAAATGACAAATATATGAATTCAATACAATTCAATTTTAAAACCTGAGACTGATGAGGAACATTATGCAGAGTATGACATTATCACAGACACATACAGAAAAGCACCGTGCTGAAATATTAAATAATGAATCTAACTTCAATTTATTTATAAAGTTTGAGGTTTTACTCCTCATTGAGATTTTTTTCTGCCCGTCATTGTGCACAAAGGATTAACCGTCTTTGTTCATTGCAATACCTTTTTGTTTGTTTTTCTTACCTTTTATTCTCTTCATTTCAGTTTCAAATTCTTTAAGACGTTCAGTCATTACTACAAAACAAATGACAAAACAAATCAAATTTAAAATATTTAAAAGAAAGTTGATATTTGCAATTGAATGCATTAACATAAAAAGCTCTAATCAGTTTTTTAGGTTTGTGAACTCTCTAAATTAATTCACAAAACTATCTGCTTTTTATTAATAACCAAAATGCAATTACATTAAAAAAAATATTTAAATTGACATCATCATTTCCTGTGTAAATTATTAATATAATTTGCTCAGGTTTGAGCTAAGGATTACCATGTACATATTAAAGCGTACTGTATACCTTGTTAAAATGTAAGACATACACTTGCTTGACACTGCTGTTTGTTAAAAGATTACGTTGTTTACTTCAGAAATACATTTATGTCATTATCCAATTTTCTTGTAGCAGTGCTGGTAAATAATCTGAGTTTATAACTGAGAATTCTACCTGTCTTGTCAGAGAGTAGTATTATCTAGTATTTAATCAAATATAATATGGGTGCAGAATTTGTTTACCTTCTGTGTCTTATAGCTAGTTTTATATATAGTTTTAAAATTGCTGGGTGAAAAAAAACTGAACTTTTTTATCTGAATGAATGCAATTTTATGTGTTCAGTGACATTGAGAAATCACACTGAGTCTACATATACCAGGACCAAAGTTGAAGAAATATTACACATTCTGAGCAGAGTAGTCACACATTTTCTAGTTCAGTTTGTTGTTTCATTAATTGTTACACTAATGAGCAAAGAATTGCAGAGACTCTCTCATAAACAACCCTTAACTGGCTGTGCCTTTACCTTTTCTCTCAGTTTGTAGAGCCTCTAGGATGTCCTGCATCTTTCTCAGCTCAGCGTGACCCTCAGTAGGCTGGGCGAAGGGTACCTGGGCCAAGCAAGCAATGGCCAGCAGCACAACAGACATGTAATGGCACATGTTGAGTTAGAATGATAAAAACCATCGCTGCCTTTTAAATCAACCCAATCTGCCCAGGTCTGTCTTGACTCACTATTGGCTGTTGCAAAGATCACTTGGTCAATCTGAATCAATTCAGTTGGGAGTCACCGCCCACTAATGCCCATAAAAGGAACTGCAGCAGGGCCCTGTCGACAGAGCAAAAAGCAGCAAAATGCCGAAAGCAAAATGCCCAAATCTTGCCTCCACGCCTGATTTCTGACGGCGTGTTGAACAATCAAGAAAGGATGGCTAACACGCTTGATAAAATTGCCTCAACCCTGATGACTATAGCCAACACACTTAAAGAAATCAACGAGAATGTAAAAAAAAAAAAGAATGTAAAAAAAATAAACGTGTAAAAGTTGTGCTCTGAAACCGGTCTCTCTTATTTTTTTCTTTTTGAAGTGAATCAAGACTGTTAGACTGAAATTGTGACAATAATGCATTTTATTCACAAACGGGCAATTAATTGCGCTCGAATGTGAACCGCGTGCCTACAGTCTGGCCCCATCATTGCGTCAGGACGCACATCCTCACGGGATTGTGGCTGAGGGGGAAGAGGGACACCACGCTTCATAGCGATGTTGTGCAGGACACAGCAGGCCATGATTATCCTACAGACCTGTAATGGTGAGGGAGAGTCATAAGTTAGATGAATAAACGTAATCTAAGCAGATTTTATAACAAAAATAAATAATTACCTTCTCCGGTTTGTACAGCAATTTGCCACCTGCTGTGTCCAAACACATCCAGCGCCCCTTTAAAATGCCGATGTTGCGTTCACCGTCCAGGTACGGGAGGCTGACTCCATCGCTACTTTTAAGATCAGAATCAAAACCTACCTCTTTGAAAAAGCTTATTTTTACTAATTCAGTAGTTCCAGTTACTATCATAGACAGACAAATTATCATACTTAGGGGGTCGTCTAATCGTTAGGTCACATCTTAGTTATGCTGTTATAGGCCAAGGCTGCCGGGGTCCGGAAACATGATCACCTGACAGGCCTCTGTCACTCCACTGGGTCATGGTTTCCTCTCCTTTCCTCTCCTCATCAAGCAGACTAGTTATGCTGATTCTTGTGTAGTTTTTCTGCTTCTCCCCCCCTATTTATTTACAGGTATTGCCGCTCTCGGAGCTGCATAATGACCTCCAGCCCCGCTGAAGTGATTGTATATCATATTATTTGTGTGTGTTTCTGTGCTCTGTGCCTCTCCTCTCCTCTCCCCCTCCTTCTCCTTTTCCTCTCCCTCTCCTCTCCCTTCCTCTCCTCTTTCCCCTCCTCCTCCTTCTCCTTCTCCTTCTCCTCTCCTCTACCTCCTCTTCACTCTACTTGTCCTCTCCTCTACCCCTCTCCTCTCCTCTCCTACCTATCCTATCCTCTACCTGTCCTCCCCCTTCTCCTCTCTCTTTACCCAGCCGGCCATCAGCAGGAGGGTCCCCCTACATGAGCCTGGTCCTGCTCAAGGTTTCTTCCTGTTAAAGGGGAGTTTTTCCTTGCCACTGTTGCTTGTCTGGGGTCAGGCCCTGGGTTTCTGGAAAGCGCCTTGAAAGAATTTTGATTGTATAAGACGCTATATAAATAAAGATTGATTTGATTTGATGATTTGATTCGATGGTGGAGCGACTGCGCGCATGCATTTGATTGAATAAAATTTCCTGTGGAGTCTGAGGGTTGGTCAGTGGTGTCAACAACCAAGGAGCCAGGGCATATACTCGATCCCCTAATAAAATAAATCAAGATAAAATCAAATAAAAAGACAGTTTTGGCATGGTTTCCAATTTGGTTGATTAATGTTAAGTCATTGGCACATTTACGTAATTTTAAAATTCTGTGTAAATCACCAAAAATAGGAAATAAATAAATAAATAAATAAATAAATAAATAAATAAATAAATATGACAGAATTATCATTGTAATATTGAATTTTATTGAACTGCACAAGAGAAGAAAACACAACCATGCCAACATGTCGGCACTGAAATGTGCGTAAGAGTACTCCTGAGTGTTCGTAGGATTTGTTCTTACCTATGCATAAATCCAGGATGAGAAGAAAATCATGAATGCCACAATCTTCGTAAAATGTTCGTAAGTGGGACTTAAGAACAAATTTGTGTTACGCATCCTCAGCAGGAGAAGCACCTCCTTGCTCATCCATGGCTTCTGATTGGGTGGTGGTGGTGATGTGGTCCAGAACAGAACAGGTGAGATTGTTAATATCGGCATGTGAGCCACAGATGACCTGGGAACTAAACATACTTCAGTCTATGTGTTGAAACCCATCCTGGAGTACAGAGTCTGCCCCTGCCAGCTACACCTTGATGGTCTTGACTGACAGCCTGACATGGTTGATGAGGGGTGAATGCTTGGGTGTGAGGAACAAAGAGAGGTGATCTGATTGTCCTAGGTGGGGCAGGGGTGTTGCTGTATAGGCACCAGCCACTCCATCGACAGAAGATTACAACATGTTTTGTCATTCCCCAATGAGTACCTCATGTCGCCAACTTTCTGAGACGAAAATAAGGGAGATGTTGCATAGGAGGGAGGGGAGAGCGGAGTATAAATTTATAGCATATAAAATATGTATAGTTATTGTATGTTAGCTCTAAAAAACAATTGCTGATAGAGTGAACCTGTCCCTGTCCAGGTACGGGAAGCTGACTCCATCTCTACTTTTAAGATTAGACTGAAAACCTTCCTCTTTGAAAAAGCTTATTGTCACTAATTCTGTAGTTGCAGTTACTATCCTAGACAGACAAATGATCATACTTAGGAGGTCGTCTAATTATTAGATTAATATCTTAGTTATGCTGCTATAGGCCGAGGCTGCCGGGGTCCAGAAACACGATCACCTGACAGGCCTCTGTCACCCCACTGGCCAATATAAACATGTATAAACATAGATAAATATAGATCATACATCACTAAAAATATGATTTGAAATATCAGAATATATATAACCTGATAAGTGAAGTATCTTTAAAAATCCCTCAAATCTTAACACTGATCATTATAGAGAGCTCTTTAAAACATGAAACGTGATTAAATTTGTATTGATTCTCCAAGTTAAGGCATCAATGTAACGTGAAGTCAATTCCATTCTAGTATTTTTCAGCCCCTCAATATAACCACACAGGTGGGAACATAGTTCTTCACTCTGTCATGGTGCCTGTTTTTGTGTATTGCCTTTTTGTGTTCTGTATTCCTTCCCACTATTTTTTTTTTTTCTCTTTAGCAGAGGATTTGCTTGCAGAGACGGATCACTGCTCCTGATCATCCTTGATTTAAATTCTACTCTTGAAATCACTCCTGTTACCTACTTAGATTACATGAATGGCTCTTTCGACTGATTTAACCTGAGTAATTCACAAAATAGTATAGTAGTAACAATAAAAATAGCAGAAATGGGATTAAAATTACTTGGATAAATATGATGTTTTCATATTTTTTGAAAGGGATAGTTTTCAGTATTTACATCACTGTGGCGATAGCTCAAAAAGGATTTGCTTGTTTTAAAGGTGGCTAAATGGAGGTCAGTGAGCTTGAGGATCACTGACCCTGAGGATAAAACCTTGGCTTGATGGTCTTTGTACCAGATCTAATGTTTGTGCTGCATTGACCTCAGACCATGGTTCAACCCTGCCCTTGGTCAACCTGGGTCAGCAAGTTTGCAGAGACAGCAAAAGAGGATCTAACTTAACACATATAGAATCATTTTAGCAAGATTTAGACAAGATTGGTTGAGTACATTCTGATATTTGTCACAGAAGTTGACTCCACCCCTGCTGGTAGATCAACTGTTTTCATTCCGGGGTTGTAAAATGTGAAGAGATATGAAAGGAGGGAGAGCGTGTTGGTATGTCTTTTCATGCCAGAATATATAGGAAGATAGAAAAAAATTGAATAGAGAATCACGCAAAACATCTTGTCCACTACAGTTTAGTCTATTAATTTGCTTAATAAATCATTTGTTTTTTATAATCAGCACTTGTCATCCAAAGTTATTTTCTTAAATCATTTTATTCAGCTTCCTTATCTTTTGTGGAATTTGATTTGGAGGGAAGTTCAAGAACTAAACCATCACTGATTGTTAGGTTCAAACTGTTCATATAGCAATGCTGTAACCACTTATTATCACTGTGGACGGTAGGTTCAAATCATTATGTTTCTTAGTACAATTCTATAGTAAATTTTAATTCCCTATTTTATATTACAAATTAAATTCGTATCCCCTGTATTCATGTTCAAAGCTGTATGGACATCCCCTACATAGGTGACACAGGGAGAATAAATTATGTCTCACCCTGTCATGTCACAGGAGACTAAGTTGTCTGTTACACTAACTTACAAATTTACTATCATTCGATAGTATCAATGTGGGCCACAACACCATCCAGACAGAAAGAAGATCATCAGGCAGATTGACCACACCATTGGGTACCTGGTGGAAGCAGTCAGGCACCATAATTTTACTGAGAAAGGTTGGACTGTTATTATTAAAGTAAAAAGGAAATAATAATCATAAAGGATACAATTTTTAAAAAAAAAACAAAAAACCATTATCGCACAAACCTGGTTGATGTTCTCGGAAACAGCGACAGCTTTCCTTCAGTTCCCTTTGTAGTTCACGGAAGCGACGACGACGGATGTGGCTTTCCTCTAGCTCCTCTTTGAGTCTTTGCTGTCTAAGACGAGCCCCTTTCAGTTCCTCTTCGAGTCTTTGTTGCCGTAGAGGAGCTTCCTCAGGTTCCTATTCTACACTTTGCTGCAAACCTTGAGCTTTCCCCGGTTCTTGACAGCAAGGGAGGTCTTCTTCTTCCTCAGAGTCGTGGTCTTGGTCTACCTGCCGCAGCGGATGCACTTGCTGATGCGGCTGCTTCTCCACCTGTAGCTGCTGCTCCACCTTTGGCTGCACTTGCTGATGCACTTGCTGATGAGGCTCTAAGTCAACAACAACAAAAAAATATCCATGCAATAACAAATAACAGATCTGGCTGAAAAGATCCTATTTTTAGTCAGGTGGCACCATGTGCACTGTCTACATTCTGCATCCTCCTCCATGCATCCACCAGGTCATGAGAATAGACCAGCTGCCTCAGACTGTGTTGAGATGTAGGATGAGGCTCTGAATGAATGCAGTCTAAAAGTTATTACGTGCAGTTAAAATCCCCATCCAGGTATAAAAACTCTTCTGAACCACAACTACTAACTTTATCAAAAAAGCTCTTCCTCTCTGTGCCACTGGTGGGAGCATAAATATTAAGAAAAGAGGAAGCCCACTCCATCACTGAGGGTGGTGTTGTGGCTCAGCACTCTTTCTCCCAGTCCTCCTCATTGCCTCCATCGTTGTGGACCTCTTGCTATAATAAAACATCAACATGTTTCCTCTGTGCTGTGTCGACCACTAGTGCCTGTTTCCCTGCTTCTCTGGCTCAGTTTGCATTTACCGTTCTAAAAACATCCATAATGAGGGAAAGTTAAAACCAGTGACAGTGAAACAAAATAAAGAAAGAAATGCCTTTGTGTTTGTTCCGGCCTGCATCCTGCTGTGGCTGTGAGGTGTTTTCTGCCTTCCACAGAGTTTTGTGATTAGTTTTGTACTTTTTTCTGCATGTTATTAATAAAGCTTTTTATTAAGGTGTCCGGAAATGCTGTGCTGCAAGTGGATCCCACCACACCCGTGTCAGTACAATCTGGCCAAAAATGGATGCAGTGCAAGGCCCCTCGCCACTGGCTCACCTCACGAAGATTGCGGCAGTTTTGCAGCAGCATGAGACTATGACAATCACAGCTGCTGCAGAGGACAGAAAAGCAGCATAAATCCATGAACTCACACTAGCTGGGCTAGTAGGACAGCTAAACCACCACACTCAAGTCAATCTGCTGCTGCCTCTGCTGGTGATGATTCTTCCCCTGTTCATGCCAATGCTTTGGCTCATGTTCCACGGGCATCTGCAGACCCTGAACCTCGGGTTAAAACCCCGACAATGCTATGATGGGGACTGTGAGATCTGCCGCCCTTTCATCACCCACTGCTCACTCCTATTTACTCTGCAGTCCAGCACCTTCACCACAGAGGAAGCAAATGTGGTGTTTGTCATTAACTACATGACCAGCAGAGCGTGGGTATGGGGAACAGCTGAGTGGGAGAGGCATTCGTTTTCCTGTGCTTCATTTGACCGGTTTGCTGTAGAGCTGCACAAGGTATTTGGATTAGAATCCTGTGGTGCGGAAGTATCTGGTGGGCTCATTGGACTGAGGCAGGGAGCACATACGGTGGCGGATAATTCCATAGACTTTCTTACAAAAGCCAGCCAGAGCAGTTGGAATAGTTCTGCTCTTTGTGATGCTTTCCACCATGGACTAGCTGACTACATTAAGGATGAACTTCTTCATTTCACATTTATTCAACAGTGACAAACTTTTCATTTGAAACATTAAATGTGGCTGAGATCTGTTTTAAAAAAAAATCTTTTTAAAGATAAGTCACACAGGGACATTGTTTGCCCAGAACACAGGTCTGTTTGTTGAGATGAAGTAAAGGGAACTATTACCATCGAGATATGTCTTGAAGGCAAATATTTGTTGGTACAAGAAACCTGTTTTAATCTCTTCCTCACCATTCAACCAAAAAACATAACAGTCTCTTCTGTTGAAGCATTTTCTTTGAAAATTCATTTGTTCTCAGCATGATGGCCGATCTACTCTCTGTGCGGTATACAGCATTACTAGGGAAGCCTGAAAAATTTATTTCAAGAATCACTGCTCTGGATATCTGTAGAATAAACTACAGCAGCAAAAAGCCATCTTCAGGTGACTATTTGCAACAAAGTCTTGTGCCAACAATGCATTACCAGAAGAGTTTACCCAGGTAAGGAGTTAAGGATAAAACGAATCATAGCCATTTTCTTCAGATTTATATTTACTTATTACACAGATAAATGTGAAATAATATTGGAAACACACAGTTATTGTTACAAATAGTTGCCTTCAATATTTCCTGTGTTTTAAACCTTTAAAAAAAAAAGTTTAAAAAAATGACCCTTGAAAAAAATTTAGATTTTCTGTTGTAGGACAGAATACTCCGTTTCATCTCAAGTCTGACCTGTAAATAGTAATTATCTGGCAATATTATTACCTCAGTGATATTTCTTAACATAGGATGGAGACCAGAAAAAGCATTAATCTTTTTAAAAACAGGCTTCCTATACCAAACCTTGAGGACACTATGAGGAGGTTTTTAGCTGCCAAGAGACCTTTGTTGAGTGATCACCAGTTCAGGTAAATTCCCACACTGATATTTCAACATTTTCTCGATAACATACACCACATGCATTTTTTCTCCTATATGTAACCTCCAATTCCTATAATATGATTTATTATTAGAAGCAATTTAACAAATATCCTAAATTCAGCCAATAGTTGGGATGGGCCAGGGTAAAAATAATTCTCCGAGTGTAACTGCAGAGACAAGGAATCGTGTATCTTGTAAAACAAGTATGCCTACTTGCAAAATGTTAGATTCAACTATGAACACCGGAAATGTAAATTTCAAGATTTTCAATGAAGAAAAAGAAAATACTGTCACGATAACTGTCAGATATTTACCTAATTCTTCCAACAATGTTTATCATTTTGTAATCTTAGAACCACAGAGAAAATTGCCCAAGACTTCCTGAATGGTGTCGGCAGAGAATTACACAAGGAACTGGTAGCTAAGGATAAAATCAACAACCACACAAGCTACATTTCAGGTGATTTTAACATTCTTATATTACAAAAAAAACCCAATTCATACGTACTGATGGATGAATAACTTTCTTTCAGGACCCTGGTTAGACATGTATCTTAAAAATCGCAAATCTTTGCTGCACTTCAATATTTTTGGGCTGCTTCCACCAGACCCAAAAACAGAGTATAATCAACATTTGGTGCGGGCCACCAATCTGCTCTGCTCAACTTTGCGCTACATGAAAACACTGCGAGCTGGACTACTGGAGCCAAATGTTTTACACTTCCAGCCTTATGGAGCTCAGATGGTTGACGCCTACCCACTGGACATGTCTCAGTACCATCGTGTCTTTAACACAACTCGAATTCCAGGACAGGGCCGAGATGAGCTCTTTACTAATGAGAAAGGCCACCATGTTCGTGTTATGAGAAATGGCAACATGTATGTTTTTGCTGTTGTAGACAGGGATGGAAACTTGTTGAAGCCTACAGAGATCCAGGCCCACTTGAACTACATTTTGACTGACCTGACACCAGCACCTGCCTTTCCTATTGGAATCTTGACCAGTGAGAACCGAGACGTGTGGGCCGAACTGAGGGACAAACTGGTAAATTGTGGAAATACAGACAATTTAAGGCTTGTGGACAGCGCTGCTTGCTGTCTCTGTCTGGATGATGCAAGTATGAAGAAGGGTGATGACATGTTACATAGTTTGCTGCTGGCTAATGGCTGCAATCGGTGGCTTGATAAGTCTTTCAGTCTCCATGTTTCAAAATCTGGTGAAGCTGGCATTTGCATGGAGCACTCCTGGGGTGATGGCATGACCATGACTGATATTTTGGGAAAAATCTACAAAGACTCAACAGAGCAGCCGCAGGTGCACCCAGGCTCTGTTGCTGCTGCCGTGGATTCAGCTTCTGCTGTGCATCAGTTACAGTTTAACCTGGACAGTGTGCTGAAGAACGGCATCAAGAAAGCCAATGACAACTTTGATTTACATGTGTCACAACTCAGTATTGATTTTATGATCTTTGGGAAAGGTGGGAAGGAAACAATGAAGAAAAATAACTTGAGCCCAGACAGTATGGCCCAGCTTGCTTTTCAAATGGGCTTCCTGAGGATGCGTGGACAAACTGTTCCTACGTCTGAGCCATGCAGCATGGCGAGATTCAAGCATGGTCGTTTAGAGCTTATTCCATCAGCCACCACCTACACAAAATAATGTTCTAATGCCTTCGTTTGTCAGCGAGACCAACACAGCGTACAACAACTAAAGGCCATGCTCTACCAGTGCTCCAGGTACCACAGGCAGCTTGTCAATGAAGCATCTATGGGTGAGTTTAACATTTTTGTACCTATAATTTGTGACACCATAAATGCAAAGAAAGGGGAGGAGATACTTTTTAATATTTTGGAACAACCTTCAAAAATTAATTCCATCTCACAACTTCACTTCTAATTTGACTAGAAAAGCAAACAAAACAAAAAGGTAAGCCTTTGGGCATAAGACATGGTTTGAAATACCAATTTATGCAAAATGATTAAATCATATTGTGAGGACATTCACACAAATGGAAAAAAAAAGTTCAAGCATTGGGCTGGAGTCAGTTGAATAGGCGAGGGCTCTCACTAAGAGGGAAGAACCCTTCAAAATAGAGAAATCAGCCAAAACCACCAAATATTCACTAAGTGCAGAAAAATCCACTTCCCAGATAACCTCAGACAGGACAGGAGAGAGCCCACCACCCGAGCACCACTATCTCCAGCAACTAAAAGAAGCAACTGATAACCAATGGTTAAGAAACAATAACTCATTTTCTCCCCCCAGCTCCACAGATTATAACCCAGTCACATTCGCCATCAGCCAATTCACTGAATTCACTGATGCTCTAGGGCGGGGTTGGCAACCCACGGCTGTAGAGCCGCATGCGGCTCTTTAGTGCCTCCCTAGTGGCTCTGTGGAGCTTTTTGAAAAATATGATAATGGAAAAAGGTGGTGTGAATATATAATTTGTGTAGCAGGAAAAACATGACACACGTTCTTAAAGTTTTCCAATGCTGTAAAAATGTGTATAAGAAATATTTAATTTCAACATCTCATTATAACGGAAGTTAAACTTACAGCACCATCTTACAGCAGAGTGGTCATGTGGTTAGTCATTCTCTCCACGATGCTCATTATATATATTAGCCAACGTATCATTTTGAAAGTAGGCTAATATAGCTAATATAGACACTTACAGCATGTGTTGCCTTTATAATAAGGCTTATATAAAGCTTATATAAGGCACCAGACTGATTTTTTTTTGGTCCAATATGGCTCTTTCAACATTTTGGGCTTCTGACCCCTGCTCTAGGGTTTTAGTTAAGACATCTGGGAGTTTTTTGGAACCTGTACAAGTTATTTTACAGGCATTTCTGGCTCTAGCAAACATATGTTGAACTTTTTCCTTGACAGAACATACTGCATTTACTGTGTGTGATATTTTATAACCACAGCATAAAAGTGACTCTCACGGAGATAAAAAGCTACTACTGTACAATGATATACTGTATTCCCCTTAAAGCGTGGTTGCTGACACATCCAGCAACGCATCTCACAGACCAGAGTTCATGAGAAGAAAACATCTTCCTCACACAGGAGGAAGAGGAGAAGCTGAAAGAACTTCCCCTTGAATTATGGTCAGAAGGACCTGCGGATGTAGGTCTTATAAAAGGAGCAGAACCTGTAAAAATAATTCCTAAATCAGATTATAGACCATTTCAGAGACAATATCCCCTTAAGACTGACGCACAGGAGGGTATTGTTCCGGTATTTAACTCACTGCTTAAAGCAGGAGTTATCAGAGAGTGTCCTGAATCTCCTGTAAATACACCCCTATTTCCAGTAAGGAAGGCACCACCCTCTACCGGTTGGCGGATGGTGCAGGACCTGCAAGCTGTAAATGCTGCAGTGGTCCCTAGGTCTCCCTTAGTCGCAGATTCATACACTCTGCTGAACGACTTAAACCCTGAACATCAGTGGTACACGGTGATCGATGTATCCAATGCATTTTTCTCTGTACCAGTACATCCAGACAGCCAGTTTTGGTTTGCATTTACGTTTCAAGGACGGAGGTACACCTGGACAAGGTTACCTCAGGGCTACTGTGAGAGTCCCACAATCTTCTCTCAGATAATGATGTCATCATTAGCTAAGTTTAAACCTCCGTGTGGAAGTCAAATCCTCGTCTACGTGGATGACATCCTCATGGCATCAAAAATAGAGGGAGATTGTTGGTCAGACACACTAGCATTCTTATACTGGCTAGCCTCACAAGGCCATAAATTAGGCAAAAGCAAACTGCAACTGGTGAAGCAGGAAGTGGTCTATCTGGGCCATGTTCTGACACACAATGGAAGAGCTGTTCTTGAGTCGAGGAAAACAGCAGTGCTTGATGCTCTGAAACCAAAAACAAAGAAGCAGATGATGTCATTCTTAGGACTAGTGAATTTTTGCAGATCATGGATCTTAGATTATGCAAAAATAACTGCCCCTTTACAAGCATTGATGTATGATAATCCCTTAGCAATGACTGCTGTGTTAACATGGACCCCTGAAGCTGAAGAAGCATTTATGCACATAAAACAGGCCCTTGTAGGTGCTGGAGTGTTAAAGCTGCCAGACTATCAGAAGCCTTTTGAGCAGGTTGTTGACTGCAAGGGTGATTTTATGACTTCAGTTTTATTGCAGAAGCACGGAGATAAGAGGCAGCCCATAGCCTACTACTCCCACAAGCTAGATCCCGTAGCTTGTGCACTCCCGCCATGCGTTAAAGCAGTGGTGGCAGCGTCCGAGGCAGTAAAAGCCTCCGCAGGAGTGGTGCTATACCATAAGCTAACTTTGCTAGTGCCACATGCGGTGTCAATACTGCTGCTACAAAGTAAGATAGCGTTCCTGTCGCCCGCACGTCATCTTTCCTGCATGGCAGTGTTGCTGTCTCAGCCGAATCTGACGATTCGTCGCTGCACGACCTTAAACCCAGCAACGCTGCTACCCACCGCAGAAGAGGGACACCAGCACAACTGCCTGGATGAGGTCTCCATTACGGTCCTGCCGCGACCAGATCTTAGTGATGTTGCGTTGACTACAGGACGGATACTCTTTGTGGATAGATCATCGAGAAAGGATGACTGTGGACGCACTAGAACCGCATATGCAGTAGTTACAGCAACCGAGGTGGTGGAGGCGAAATCACTTCCCTCCTCCTATTCTGCTCAAGCTGCAGAACTCGTCGCACTCACACGTGCTTGTAAATTAAGCAAAGGACAAGATGTTACCATTTACACAGATAGTCAATATGCATTTTCCGCACTGTTTGTGTTTGCTCAACAATGGAATTTGAGAGGGATGAAAACGTCGACCGGCAAACCGGTCATGCATGCAGAACTGCTAAGAAAGTTATTGGCTGCAGTACAGCAGCCACGTAAAATAGCTGTATGTACTAAATGCACTGCACATACTAACAACACAGATGCAGTCTCCCAAGGCAATGCCTTTGCTGATAAAGCTGCAAAGGCTGCAGCAAATTCACAATGTGCTGTTTGTGTAAAACACAGCCCACAGGGAGCCCTTAAGGCCCCTGCAGGCACTACACCATTACCAAATCATCCATTTCACACAGTTTTTCTAGATTTTATTCAGCTAACACCATGTGAAGGTAAACAATATTGTCTAGTAGTGTTAGATGGATTTAGTAGGTGGGTAGAAATTTTCCCCACGGCAAAAGCAGATGCACTAACAGTGGCAAAAGTCCTATGTAGAGAGATCATTCCCAGGTTTGGTATCCTGAAGGTCATCTGGAGCGACAATGGAAGCCATTTTGTAAATGAGGCAGTGAAAACTGTAGGAGTAACTTGGAAATTGATTTGAAGAATCACTGTGCATACCACGCTCAGAGTGCAGGGTTGGTTGAAAGAGTCAACGGTACTATTAAGAACAGACTAAAGAAGTGTATGGAGGAGACAGGAAAGAACTGGATGTTTTGTCTCGACCTGGTGAAATTATGGATGCATATAACACCACACAAGAAAACAGGCATCACACCTTTTGAAGCATTATATGGGCAGCCTTATTGCCTACCATACTTTGCAACAACAAATGAGTTAGAACATGTTGAGGAAACAATAGCAGATTATCTAAAAAAGGTGTTACTCAACCGATGTGTGAATACTGTAAATGTTCTGCCTAGTCCTGTGTCTTCCACAGATTACACCCCCCAGGAACCCATTCAACTGGGCGACTACGTGTGGGTGAAGAAGTTTGTGCGAAAGAGGTGGAACACGCCTAGGTGGGAAGGTCCTTATCAACTACAGCTGACCACAAAGACTGCAGTTCGAGTGGACGGGAAACTGTCGTGGATACACCTTTCCCATTGTAAGAAACAGAAAATTCTTCCAGGTGAAGGCGAGGGAGCAGTGGCGGTTAATCCGTAAACGGCTGACAGCCTGTATAGGTCCAGCAACGGCTGAACCCCGTCGGAACCTGAGAAGGACATTTAAAAGGAGATGAAGTTGTTCTTCCTAATTGTGGTGAGTGCTGTGACGGTGGGACTCGTGAGTTTCGGCCTGTGGAACTTCCGACAGGAGGGAGGTAATCAGGGACAGAATGATGCTCTGAGACAGGATAAAAGCTACGCAAGCGCTAAACGCACCGTAGTTAGCCACTTAGGACATTCATGGTTAGAACAAGATCCAGAGTCCCCACACATTTATGGTTTGAATACATGGTGGCGCTATGCTAATTTCACAGCTCGGACACAGAATCATTCTCGTTGTTACGTTTGTTCTATGTTACCAGTTTCCATGCATACACCGCGAATAACTGCTGAACCGATGACAGGGAGTGAAGGACAGTGTTTTGTCCATATAGGGCTAAGCCGTGACACGAATTTCACACTGAAGCTGTTGGATGGAATGTGGTTCGCTCGCAGCAATTGCACCCAAGAGCCACTGCGGACCATGACAGGGAAAGCCAATAGATTCAGATTCCCTGTGTTAGGTGCGACAAACCACACATACTGTTATGCACGAAGTGGTGGTAGAGATTTGGGGTCGTTACACAAGGATACCTGTAAAGTTGTTTATACGGCATGCACACTGGGAATCAATGAAGATGTGGAATCAAACTCTACAACTAATCGGTATTATCGGAAAACGTGTTTACAGCAGCATAAAAGTTCCGAGCAATGCGAACAGGAGTGTATTGATGACCCCCGGCACCTCTGTGGTTTATTTACCTTCGATGAAGCAACACAGAGGTGTCCAGAAGGTTATAACTGTACATGCAACTATCCCACTTTCACACCAGAAGACAAAGGTACGAAATTAGTGGATAAGGGATGGTGGTTATGTGGACACAATGCGTATGCACACCTACCAGCAAACTGGTCAGGAGTGTGTGCTCCTGTACATCTCAAAGATCACACAATTATAATCTATGCCAACAACACCGAGAACATAGCACACAAGCGTTTTAAACGAGATTTGAATGAATACGAGTTCAAACCACACGACTCAGTGTGGGGCACAGATGTACCACAAGAGATTAAGCATTGGTCAACCGGAGATAAAGTGACCTTGACTCTCTTTCCGTGGATAGGAGTAGGAAAGAACATATTGAGATTGGAAACGGTTGACTATAGGCTGAACGTGTTTACTAATTTGACAAAAGTTGCTCTCACAGGAGTCAAGGAAGAAATGACAGCGCTAAGACTGATGACCATGCAGAATAGGATGGCCTTAGATCTCATAACAGCCCCCCACGGAGGAGTTTGTGCAATGGTAGGAGATTACTGTTGTACGTTCATCCCAGAGAATGATGCGGACGGTCACCTGATAGATAGCGTGTTGAGAAATTTAACTAAGCTACAGAAAGCTATGATTGACGATGGTAGTCCTCCACCAGACTGGCTTACAAAAATTCTGTCGGGGTGGAGGGAACTACTGTTCAAGATAGGAATGATGATAGGGATAGTACTGCTAGTATTAGCCATACTAGCTTGTTGTGTAGTAACTCTTGTTCGGGGTTGCATTGGCCGGCTCGTGGGATCAGTTGTTACTAGCACTTTGCTGCAGGTGGAAGAACGATTTCTACTGGACGACGATGAAGAGGAATCAGAAGAAGAATGGATCAACATAATACAAGATGTAAAAGAACTGTTTAAGATGTCTTAAGCTGTATTGAAATTTCATGAAAATGTAAAGATGTAATACTGATGATGAAATTCTAGACGCATTTAATGATAAACAGGAGGGAAATGTGAGAAGAATTATTGTAATTGTTGTTATTAGTATTATCTTTAAATGCTATGATGTATAGATTTTGAGTGTTTGAGGAATGTTGGCAGGAAAAGAAGAACATGAGAGTGTTTTGTAAAAGTGCTGAAGCTGCTTACAACCAAGCCCAGCACCCAGATGTATCCTGTTGGTCAAGATTAGAGAAGTTCGTTAAGATGGGAGAAGATGTCAGAAGGCAATGAGTTATGAGATCCTGTTTAGACACCCATTTTGTTTGCACCAATAAAAGAGGTGAGCGAGCAGCAGACGAGCAGCATTCTACAGTAAGAGAAGGCCCAGGAGTTAAAAAGTGTGTTTATAAAATGGAACAGATTTTGAGCAGAATTGCAGTAGATTTGTTCAGTTAAGATTTATTCAATATGACAGTTAATTTTTTTTTAAATGTTGCATAACTTTTTAAAACATGGTTCAACATAGTTTATGTTAAAATGGTTTAGTTTCTTATGGTTGAAAGGGTCTGGTGAAAACTCGACATTTTTTTCTGATCAAATGTAGAAGTGATCATCTGAACAATTTCTGAGATTAATAATAATAAAGTGTTGAATATTGATCTTTTCTGTTACACACACACAATTTGTTATTTTAGAGGAGTGTGCCAAGCGGTAGCCCTTCACACGACTTGGTATCCATGACGTAGCTCTTGGTTTCAAAAAGGTTGGTGACCCCTGCTCTACATGATCCCGGTCCTGCTCAAGGTTTCTTCCTGTTAAAGGGAAGTTTTTTCTTTCTACTGTTGCTTGTTGGGGGTCAGGCCCTGGGATTCTGTAAAGTTCCTAGAAACAACTTTTATTTTAACAGATGATACCTAAATAAAGGTTGATTAGATTTGATTTAGGTATGTTAAAGCCAACTTAACACCGTTTCCACAGAGTGTGACATGATGAGGGGCCACGCCCTACCTGTGCTCACTACAATGGGCTCAGATACTCAGGAATCGCGAGAACTGGCCAACCGATCAGAACTGAACTCGTCAACACAACATGTTAAAGCCACCTTAACACCATTTCAACAGAGTGTGACAGGGGCCACGCCCTACCTGTGCTCACTACAATGGGCTCAATGGGTTATTGCAAATGATGAGCGACTGTGAGGTGAATCAATCTCACTGGAACCACAAAAATCAAGTGAATACGCAGGAAAAGTTCTCCTGTAAAACACAGACGGTGCCCACGGCAGTTAATTGAAGAGAATTATTTTATCTTGTTAGCATCTTTTATCTTATTAGCATGTGTTATACTATATGTTTTTGTTTTATGTTACAGTTAGTTTAGAAGTTAGGAATACTATATAATCTTTTGTAGGAATACACATAAGCAAGTCAGTTGACCCTTCCTTGACCTGATACTGTTCAGACAGTTGGAGCCAGGCAGACAGGAAATGGTAGACCCCCATCGTAAAACATGACAGCATAGTTTACTGGTGTTGATAAGTTCCTTGGCAGGAATATGACCTCGGACCTGGCCATCTGGGAAAGATAATGGAGAAGAAGGACCGCACCAACACCAAAGGAGGCTGGAAGAAGAAGATGGGGTCATCCAAGAAGAAGGACTGGATTGGACTGAATTAGCATCAATAATTTACATATATCTTTCTATAAAAGACTGGGTCAAGGGATAGTTAGGTCGTCAGACTTCATGCCCTGACAATTGACTCTGTTGTTGGTAGGGTTATGAACTGGCCCAGAGCTCTGTATATTTGTATCTTGAATTGATTATATGTGCTAAATACATTTTGAAATTGGCATTTGTTTACTTGAAGTCTTCATTTAAAGAACGCGCGGATTGGCAGTGATACACAAGAGGTATTGCAATCCAACATAATATAGCCATCTGGCGTTGGGTAGATCTCCCAGGTGGTTTTATATAGACAAGGCTATTGCAAATGATGAGCGAGTGTATAAAAAAATGTTAGCCAATCATAAACAACCTCTATCCCACTGCACTTCAGACAAAAAACAGTGAGGTAAGGTAAAAGCAAACACCAGCCAGCACAGAAACACGAGACACAACCGCATTCGCCTCAATGGACACCTCTTGGTAGCCTACCAGGCTTGTCAGGAAGTCCCTGTAAAAGTCACTTAAAAGTTCATGGTCCATAATGATTTTACGCGAGAACTGTACCAACAACTGGACCATCACCAGATGTGCCGACTGTGGGAACATACAGGGTCTCCAACGAGCCCTTAAGCTCCTTCAGCCCTATATATTCTTCTGAGGCGTCATCGCTAATTCAGAAATCCAAGACCACCACGTGTCTTTTAGATCCCATCCCAACACACCTGTTGAAGGATGTTTTACCATTGATAGGCAGCTCTATCCTGGAACAGATCAATGGTTCTTTAGTGTCAGGTTATGTACCCCGGTCCTACAAGATGGCAGTGATTAAGCCGTTGCTTAAAAAAACATCACTGGATCCTGATGTCTTAGCAAATTATAGGCCAATATCCAACCTTCCTTTTATCTCTAAAGTTCTAGAGAAGGTGGTGGTGACTCAGTTACTGGAGCACCTGCAGAGGAACAGCCTGTTTGAGATGTTTCAGTCAGGCTTTAGTGCTCACCACAGCACAGAAACAGCACTTCTTAAAGTCACTAATGATCTTCTCATAGCTTCCGATCATGGACTGGTCTCTATGCTGGTTCTGCTGGACCTCAGTGCTGCTTTTGATACAGTTGATCACAGCATCCTGTTACAGAGACTGGAACATGTGATTGGGATTAAAGGGACAGCACTAGACTGGTTTAGATCATACTTATCTGATAGATACCAGTTTGCCCATGTCCATGGTGTTCCCTCCTCATACAGTAGGGTTAGCCATGGAGTTCCTCAAGGTTCTGTACTCGGACCAATCCTCTTCACATTGTACATGCTTCCCTTAGGGAACATTATTCGGCAGCATGGGATAAATTTTCATTGTTATGCTGATGACACTCAGCTCTATTTATCCATGAAACCCGAGGAGACAGAGAAGTTAGTGAAGCTCCAGACCTGTCTTAAAGACATAAAGTCCTGGATGTCTTAAAATTTCCTCCTCCTTAACCCAGGAAAAACTGAGGTCATGGTGTTTGGTCCTGAACCTCTCAGGGATAGATTAGATCACATGATCACTCTAGATGGTATCTCATTAACATCTAGTCTCTCTGTGAGGAATCTAGGAGTAACTTTTGATCAAAATCTCTCCTTCAACTCACACATTAAATTAGTCTCTAGAAGTGCCTTTTTTCACTTGAGGAACATCACAAAGATCAGGAAACTGCTGACGCGGCATGATGCTGAAAAGTTAGTCCATGCATTTGTTACTTCCAGGCTGGACTACTGTAACTCTTTATTATCAGGGTGTCCAAACAACTCTTTAAGAAGCCTCCAGTTGATCCAAAATGCTGCAGCCAGAGTTCTGACAGGTATTGACAAAAGAGATCACATTACTCCTGTACTGGCGTCGCTTCATTGGCTGCCCGTTAAATTTAGAATAATTTTTAAAACCCTTCTTTTGACCTACAAGGTCCTCAGAGGCTAGGCCTCTGAGGACCTCTGAGGACAGACAAATTATCATACTTAGGGGGTCGTCTAATCGTTAGGTCACATCTTAGTTATGCTGTTATAGGCCAAGGCTGCCGGGGTCCGGAAACATGATCACCTGACAGGCCTCTGTCACTCCACTGGGTCATGGTTTCCTCTCCTTTCCTCTCCTCATCAAGCAGACTAGTTATGCTGATTCTTGTGTAGTTTTTCTGCTTCTCCCCCCCCCCTATTTATTTACAGGTATTGCCGCCCTCGGAGCTGCATAATGACCTCCAGCCCCGCTGAAGTGATTGTATATCATATTATTTGTGTGTGTTTCTGTGCTCTGTGCCTCTCCTCTCCTCTCCTCTCCTCTCCTCTCCTCTCCTCTCCTCTCCTCTCCTCTCCTCTCCTTTCCTCTCCTCTTTCCCCTCCTCCTCCTTCTCCTCTCCTCTACCTCCCCTTCACTCTACTTCTCTCCTCTACCCCTCTCCTCTCCTACCTATCCGATCCTCTACCTGTCCTCCACCTTCTCCTCTCTCTTTACCCAGCCGGCCATCAGCAGGAGGGTCCCCCTACATGAGCCTGGTCCTGCTCAAGGTTTCCTCCTGTTAAAGGGGAGTTTTTCCTTGCCACTGTTGCTTGTCTGGGGTCAGGCCCTGGGATTCTGGAAAGCGCCTTGAAACAATTTTGATTGTATAAGACGCTATATAAATAAAGATTGATTGATTGATTGATTGAACTGGCCAACCGATCAGAACTGAAGTAGTCAACACTGAGCTGAGCCATGTCAGGAATGTGGGATGGAATTGTCCAAATGTTCGCCACATATATCAAATTCCTCCCATGTATGAAATTCCCAGTTGGACAGGCTAACACAAAAGTGCAAATTGCAGTGAGAGGCTGTTGTCCTAATTTAATCAGAGCTATCAACTGCATACACATTGCTATAAATGCACCATGAGATGAATTTATTTTTATGTAAACAGGAAGCATTTTCATTGAGTCAATGTACAGATCATCTGTGATGAGCAAATGCAATTAGCCAACATTGTTGGGAGGTGGCCCAGATCAACACACCGTTAATGTTTTCCAACCAACGTAGTTGGAAAACAGGCTACAAGCTGGCATGTTGCAGGATTGGTGGCTCCTTGGTGAATAAATAATTTATTTGTTCTGAAATGTAAAGTTCCTCTTCTTGCATTTCCGTCTCATGGCTTGTTTCCATTATCTGATTGTGCAAAGTGGGGAATCCCACCATGTTTCTATTTATTTCAGTCAGAAAACTGTGGATTAACGCAAATACTTTATAGCGCACAATTATTCCCAGTTCCCAGCAGAACATTAATGTTGCAACATTGCAGCTTTTCCATCAGGCTCTGTCTCGATGTATTCATTCCCTGATAATAGTCTGCATAGACATTACAGGGAATTAAAATCAGGCCCCACAAGAATCCCCAAAACAAGCTTGATCCGCAGAGCCTGATGCTTGCCATCTTATGAGAATTGTGGAGGATCCACCATAAGGCTGAGCAAAACAATTTTGTTTTTGCTTTAAACCATGATAGTTAGCAGCAGTTCCTCCCCATTCCACAAGATAAGCAGACTAAGAATGTCAGCATGTGTATCCAGCAGAACGCAAGAAGTTTGTTTTTTTTGAGCCTCCTTAAATTGTTGCAATGAATATACCCAACATTGCACTTGAATACCATCAGCCTAAAGATTTGGGGAGAGCTTAGCTGTGGGCAGCATTTCAGTTGTAGCAATGTAAAAAGAGACTTCGGCTTAATGAAAAATGTAATGAACACAAAAACTGTGAGGTGAATCAATCTCACTTGAACCACAAAAATCAAGTGTATAAGCAGGAAAAGTTCTCCTGTAAAACACAGAAGGTGCCCACGGCAGTTAATATATTCATCTGGCGTTGGGTAGACCTCCCAGGTGGTTTTATATAGACAAGGTTATTGCAAATGATCAGCGAGTGAGAAAAAAATGTTGGCCAATCATAAACAACCTCTATTCCACTGCACTTCAGACAAAAAACAGAGTGAGGTAAGGTAAAAACAAACACCAGCCAGCACAGAAACACGAGACACAACCGCATTCACCTCAATGGACACATCTTGGTGGCCTACCAGGCTTGTCAGGAAGTCCCTGTAAAAGTCACTTAAAAGTTCATGGTCCATAATGATTTTACAGGAAATCCAGGACTGCAATGGTGAGAGACTGTAGTGAGGAAGTGCAGCTGCTTTTGTTAGCATGCTTTCTGGGACAGTTAGCTGCAGCTTCTTAGAAAGAAAATACCCATTCACACCAGAGTCTTGGGGTTTCATACCATGAAGTTTAAGTCTGCATTCACGATTCCTGTGTGTCTTCTATGGAACACCTGTATTTTTTCCTCTCTCTCTGGGCCATGTTGGTCTCCTTCTCCTGAGGGTGGTAAAGACCAAGTAGATTACAACAATTGGTCAGGATGCATCAGGACACGGGTCCGATGAGCCCGCTGTATTTTCAGGTCAATGCCTTGATGCTAGCAACTCACTTTCCCTATTCCCCCTCTGCCGCTCCATAGATGAATGTTGTTTTTTCTCGATCAGGATTCTAATTGGGTTAATTTTTTCTGCACGAATCTTTGTTGGTTGAAATATGTGCAGAGTGTCTTAGTTGCCTCCTCGATCCTTCCCTCCACCTTTTCCATCCAGGACCTCATCAATACGGTATGATAGACTCTGCACTGGTATTGCAAGATTATTGAGCTTCCACTTGACTTCTTGCCTCACTTAATTAATTTCCTCTTTTGTACAATCATTCTGCTACAGAATATCATTCTTTAGCCTATTAATTGCATTAACTGATGATACATCTAGAGTCCAGGTCTGTTCCTGAATTCCTCTGACTTGCCGCTACTCCACTACGGGTGTTAGCTTGAACTAGTCCTGTGTTGCTAGCATTCGACATTGAGTTGTGTTTATTTTGTCTTTTGGTATTTTTTCCTTTTTCCCTCGGTCTTTGGTGATTCTTCCTCCAGTCCCTCCACCCGACCCTTGCTCAAATATGAAGTATTTATTAAGCCTGGGTGAGCTGCTCCACAGTATGTCTTACTCCAGCATTAGCCAAACCAGAAGCCCGTAATACAAATTTTATTGTATGCATGCATGTGAGTATGTGTTTATTTGTACATGGAAACCAAAAGTAACTTCTCACGACTAACATCACACCCCTTCACACCCACTCACCGCCATCAGCTACACAATGTGTAGCTACACAACAAAGTGTTCCCTTGATGGATTATGGATACTAGCTCATAACTTCTATTGAAACATTAACTGTGGTTAAACCCTCTTGTTTTTAGCAGCAAAGTAGTTTTACCAGTTCCAACATCTGCATATTCGTCTGTTTAGACAGTCACACTGGGGGAGTTTTGTCTGCACAGAACACTAAAGTCTGTTGTGTAAAAGAAAACCATTTCCACGGAGACATACTGTATCTTAAAGGCAAAATTGAAAAAATCTAATTGGAAACGTTATTTTCGGCATGATGGCCAATCTACTCTCTGCGCGGTACACAGCATTACTGGGGAAGCCTGCAAAATTGAATTTAAGAATCTCTGCTCTTGATATCCGTAGAATAAACTACAGCAGCAAAAAGCCATCTTCAGGTGACTATTTGCAACAAAGTCTTGTGCCAACAATGCATTACCAGAAGAGTTTACCCAGGTAAGGAGTTAAAATGTGTCATACATATTTTCTTCAACTTTAGTTATTTTGCAAAATTAAAATAATAATAATAATGGAAACGAACACTGTTGCAAATTGTTCTTTATTCTTCTCTTTTCATAGAAATGTTCTTTCAAACACAACTCTGTCACTTGCTGTTGTTAACTTGCAGTGTTTCATTGATATTGCTTAACATATGATGGCCACCAGAAAATGCAAAACTCTTTTCAACAACAGGCTTCCTATACCAAATCTTGAGGACACTATGAGGAGGTTTTTAGCTGCCAAGAGGCCTTTGTTGAGTGATCACCAGTTCAGGTAAATTCCCACACTGATATTTCAATATTTTTTAAAATTGCATATACACTCATGGCACATGGATTTATTTTTTCATATCTGTAACCTTCAATTACTATAAGATGATTTGTTCTTTTCAGCAATTTTACAAAACCCCTAAATTCATTCAGTAGTTTAGATTGGCCTGGGTAATAAGAACTCTCAAACTTTAATAGTGTGCATATACAAGAAATAATGTATATTTTAAGACATGTATGGCCGCTTTCAAAATATTCAAGTTCACTTTATTTACACTGTACAGGTCATAAGGACAAGGCTGGAAAATAAAGCTAGCAGCAAACTAGAACTGCATAGCATAATATAATATGAATAGTAAATGGTATTTCGATTTTTACAACATGTATAAAAATTATAAAGAGAAAAAGTGCAGAATTTGAAAGCTGAATGTTCATCCACAAACACCACAGCAAGGGACTGTCAGATGCTTTGTCAAAACCGTCACAGTGAAGTTCAGAAAGTCTCAAACATTTTTCCAAGTGACAGCCAGTATGAAGCAATAACTTTATTCATTCATGCTCTGTTTTGCTCCCATGAAAAAGAATTTCAAATAGGCTCACATTTCCTGTCCTTTCAGCTGTGCCACCAGTACAGGTGTGGCTGCAGGCTTTCTGTGCTCTTTAAAAAAAAAGTTTCTTTGTTGAGCACAGGGGCACTCTTTGTTGAGCACAGGGGCACCCCGACGTGTCTTATTTGCAGAGAGAAAGTTGCAGTGAATAAGGAATACAATTTGACAACTAGCCATGCTGAGGAGTATGCAAAATACCAGGGAGATGAGAGAGCCAACCGGGTTGCCAATCTTAAAACACGTCTATTGAGGCAACAAGATTTCTTTAAGAAAGCAACCAAAGAGAGTACGGCAGCAGTCGAAGCTAGCTATGTGGTTAGTGAAGATGATTGCTAAAGCAAGAAAGCCATTCACGGAGGGTGAATTTGTCAAAAAGTGCATATTAGAAGCTGCAGGTATTGTCTGTCCAAAAAAAGATCAGTTTAGCAACATCAGCCTTTCTGCCAACACCATGGCAGAGAGCATTTCTCACCTGTCAAGTGATAGTTATGATCAACTTTGTGAGAAAGCAAAATGTTTCAGTGTATACTCAGTTGCTCTTGATGATACCACAGACATCATCGACACTGCCCAGCTCGCAATATATGTCCGTGGTGTTGAAGACAATTTTGAAGTGATGGAGGAGTTGCTCATAGTAATTCCATTGCATGGCCAGACCACAGGTCAGGAGATATTTCACCAGCTGTGTAATGCCATTCAGAATGCCGGTTTGCAATGGAAGAGGTTTGTTGGAATAACAACCGATGGAGCGCCATCAATGACAGGGAGAAAAAATGGACTGGTGGCAATTGTTCCAAAAAACTGGAAGAGGAGGGTGTGGAAGAGGCCATTGCTCTGCACTGCATTATCCATCAGCAGGTCCTTTGCAGCAGATGCCTGAAGTTTGATAATGTGATGTCTGTCGTTGTGAAATGCATCAACCACATCAAATCCAGGGGTTTAAAGCACAGAAGGTTCCGTACTTTTTTAGAGGAGATGGAATCAGAATATGGAGATGTGCTTTACTTCACTGGGGGACGTTAGCTCAGCAGGGGAAACATGCTGAAGAGATTTTTTGAGTTGAGAGAAGAAGTGAAAGCCTTCGAGGAGAAGGATGGGGTGGCTGTTCCTGTTATGAATGATCCCAAATGGCTCATGGACTTAGCTTTTCTTGTTGACATAACACATGAACTTAATGTACTGAACAAGAAGTTACAAGGCCAGGGGCAACTTGTCAGTGCTGCCTATGATAATGTCAGAGCATTCACCACAAAACCCTTGTTATGGAAAGCCCAGGTCTCTCAGGCAAACCTTTGCCATTTCCCAGCATGCAAGACACTCATGGATGCAGGCACACTGTTGCGGAATTTTTAGCCATTTTGAGAAGTAAACAATGAATCTAAGTTACTGCGTAGGAGATGGTTTTATTCCAGTCAGTCAGTCAGGATACATACACGGAAGCATGCGGAGAGATCTCTACTAAGTGTTCACAGCTCTGATCTTATATAGCCAAAGGCCCGCCTCTGAGGCGCGGAAACAGGACGTCTTCACAGCATGTGTGTGCTGCATGCACAGGACACAGGACGTCAACACAGTAGGTGCGCGCTGCATGCTTTGTTGTTTGGTGTCTTCACAGCAGGTGTTCCGGCTGGCGCAAGAAGTTGAATGACTGAGAATGTCCCCCCCCCCCCCCTCAGTCGTTTGACGCTGGTCTCCTTTGAACCTTTGTTTCTTGCAAATGCATGAGGTGGCAAAGGGACTTCATCTGCTCTCCTAAATTTCCATTTCAACCCTTCCTTTTGCACTCAATTTACATTTCACAATAAAATTCCATTTCAACACCATTCAGTGATCAGAAGTATGTTGATGTAATTTTGAAGCTGCAGGAGGACCCCTTCTCTTTTGATGTGCAAGATGCCCCTCCTGTGCTGCAAATGGAGTGTGCAACTTCAGTGCAACTCTGAACTTAAAGCCAAGTTCAGGGAGGTTAGTGGAAAAGCAGACAAGCTTGGCCAATTTTTGAGAGAATTGACCCCCAGCTTCCCTGAGCTTTCCCGGATGTTCAAGCGGACCATGTGCCTTTTTGGGAGCACATACTTGTGCGAAAAGCTCTTCTCCACCTTGAACTTCAATAAGTACAAGTACAAGTCTAGACTGACTGATGAGCATCTTCAAGCCCTATTGAGGGTCTCAACTGTTTCATCCCTCAAGCCAAATGTGGCTCGGCTATGTGAGAGGAAGCGCTGTCAGGTCTCTAGCAGCAAGAAGTAGGCAAGAGAAGCCATGTTCAGAACAGCTCATGTTCAATGATCCATTCTTGTTCAGAAAGTTAGAGGTTAAAGAACTGTTAATACAGACATTTGAATGTGAATAATAATAATTAAATTTCTCTGGTCAGCAGCAACTATATGTGGTTTCTTCACTTTTCTATATCTGCTGTATTATTATTTATTTATTTATTGCTGATTGCTTTATTTTCTTATTAATTCTTAATTTGTTTATTTTTTCATCTTATTTTGTGTTAAATTATCTTATTATCTTATTTATCTGTCTCCAGCATTAAGCCAGGCAAGATCAGCATGCATTTTGTCCATGTTTTTCGTCATTGAACACCGAAGGACAAGACGTGCTGCTCTATTTTGAACTAACTGCAGCCTTTGCAGCTCTTTATGACCAGACAGCCAGAGTGTGAAAAGAGCTTGGATAACCTGCAAGGTGGTGTTGGGTCTAAGGAAGGAGGAGCATTATCTTATCATTCCTTCCCATTTTTCCTACAATTTTACTGTCATGTTTTTACCATGATAACTTACTGTCATTGTGAACCCCAAGGAGTTTAACCTCATTAACCTGGCCAACACAGCTGCCAGTTAAAGAGATGCATAAATTTAAATCTTGCCTGAGTGCAAAATTCATATTTGGTTTTCGATACATTTAAACCTAAATTGTTTTTGACTATCCAATCTGCAATAAGTGTAATTTCATTTTGAAGGAGAACATCTAACATCTTCTTTAACATTCTAGCAATGTGTTATCACTATTTCTTTGATGGAGTGAACGTGTATACAGCATGCATATGCATTTGTTTGAACAGCGGAAATGGAAATTTCAAAGTTTTAATGAAGTAAATCAAAATACTGTCACCATAACTGTATTATATTATTGGTAACAATGTTTATCATCTTGTGATCTGAGAACCACAGAGAAAATTGCCCAAGACTTCCTGAATGGTGTCGGCAGAGAACTACACAAGGAACTGGTAGCTAAGGATAAAATCAACAAACACACAAGCTACATTTCAGGTGATTTTAACATTCTTATCATTACAAAACAGAAACAATTTATATGTACTGATGGATGAATAACTTTCTTTCAGGACCCTGGTTAGACATTTATCTTAAAAATCGCAAATCTTTACTGCACTTCAATATTTTTGTGCTGCTTCGACCAGACCCAAAGACAGAGTATAATCAACAGTTGCTGCGGGCCACCAATCTGCTCTGCTCAACTTTGCGCTACATGAAAACACTGCGAGCTGGACTACTGGAGCCAAATGTTTTACACTTCCAGCCTTATGGAGCTCAGATGGTTGACGCCTACCCACTGGACATGTCTCAGTACCATCGTGTCTTTAATACAACTCGAATTCCAGGACAGGGCCGAGATGAGCTCTTTACTAATGAGAAAGGCCGCCATGTTCTTGTTATGAGAAATGGCAACATGTATGTTTTTGATGTTGTAGACAGGGATGGAAACTTGTTGAAGCCTACAGAGATCCAGGCCCACTTGAACTACATTTTGACTGACCTGACACCAGCACCTGCCTTTCCTATTGGAATCTTGACCAGTGAGAACCGAGACGTGTGGGCCGAACTGAGGGACAAACTGGTAAATTGTGGAAATACAGACAATTTAAGGCTTGTGGACAGCGCTGCTTGCTGTCTATGTCTGGATGATGCAAGTATAAAGAAGGGTGATGACATGTTACATAGTTTGCTCCTGGCTAATGGCTGCAATAGGTGGCTTGATAAGTCTTTCAGTCTCCATGTTTCAAAATCTGGTGAAGCTGGCAGTTGCATGGAGCACTCCTGGGGTGATGGCATGACCATGACTGATATTTTGGGAAAAATCTACAAAGACTCAACAGAGCAGCCGCAGGTGCACCCAGGCTCTGTTGCTGCTGCAGTGGATTCAGCTTCTGCTGTGCATCAGTTACAGTTTAACCTGGACAGTGTGCTGAAGAACGGCATCAAGAAAGCCAAAAACAACTTTGATTTACATGTGTCACAACTCAGTATTGATTTTATGATCTTTGGGAAAGGTGGGAAGGAAACAATGAAGAAAAATAACTTGAGCCCAGACAGTATGGCCCAGCTTGCTTTTCAAATGGGCTTCCTGAGGATGCGTGGACAAACTGTTCCTACGTCTGAGCCATTCAGCATGGCGAGATTTAAGCATGGTCGTTTAGAGATAATTCCATCAGCCACCACCTACACAAAACAATGTTCTAATGCCTTCGTATGTCAGCGAGACCAACACAGCGTACAACAACTAAAGGCCATGCTCTACCAATGCTCCAGGTACCACAGGCAGCTTGTCAAAGAAGCATCTATGGGTGAGTTTAACATTTTTGTAGCTATAATTTGTGACACAGTAAATGCAAAGAAAGGGGAGGAGATACTTTTGAATCTTTTGGAACAACCTTCAAAAATTAATTCCATCTCACAACTTCACTTCTAATTTGACTAGAAAAGCAAACAAAACAAAAAGGTAAGCTTTTGGGCATAAGACATGGTTTGAAATACCAATTTATGCAAAATGATTAAATCATATTGTGAGGACATTCACACAAATGGAAAAAAAAAGTTCAAACATTGGGCTGGAGTCAGTTGAATAGGCGATGGCTCTCACTAAGAGGGAAGAACCCTTTAAAATAGAGAAATCAGCCAAAACCACCAAATATTCACTAAGTGCAGAAAAATCCACTTCCCAGATAACTTCAGACAGGACAGGAGAGAGCCCACCACCTGAGCACCTCTATCTCCAGCAACTAAAAGAAGCAACTGATAACCAATGGTTAAGAAACAATAACTCCTTTTCTCCCCCCAGCTCCACAGATTATAACCCAGTCACATTCACCATCAGCCAATTCACAGAATTCACTGATGCTCTAGGGCGGGGTTGGCAACCCACGGCTGTAGAGCCATATGCGGCTCTTTAGTGCCTCCCGAGTGGCTGGTGGTGTGAATATATAATTTCTGTAGCAGGAAAAACATGACACACATTCTTAAAGTTTTCCAATGCTGTAAAAATGTGTATAGGAAATATTTAATTTCAACGTCTCATTATAACGGAAGTTAAACTTACAGCACCATCTTACAGCAGAGTGGTCATGTGGTTAGTCATTCTCTCCACGATGCTCATTATATATATTAGCCCACTTATCATTTTGAAAGTAGGCTAATATAGCTAATATAGACACTTACAGCATGTGTTGCCTTTATAATAAGGCTTATATAAGGCACCAGACAGATTTTTTTTTTGGTTCAATATGGCTCTTTCAACATTTTGGGTTTCTGACCCCTGCTCTAGGGTTTTAGATAAGACATATGGGAGTTTTTTGGAACCTGTACAAGTTATTTTACAGGCATTTCTGGCTCTAGCAAACATATGTTGAACTTTTTCCTTGACAGAACATACTGCATTTACTGTGTGTGATATTTTATAACCACAGCATAAAAGTGACTCTCAAGGAGATAAAAAGCTACTACTGTTCAATGATATACATCTGCCAACAGGGAGTGCAGCAGCTTCCTCAGAACACACCTTCCTGAGCCCTTGCCTGATCAGAGGTCAAATCACAGAGGGTGTTACAACTATACAGATTGGCAAACAATAAAATTGGTCTCTCCATAATGATAATTCCGATTATAATAATTTGTAGATCGAGCAATCTTATGTCCTTCTTTCAGTTTACCACATTTCTTACTTTTCCTTGTTCAGTCTTGTTCAGATAATAATAATAATAATAATAATAATAATAATAATAATAATAATAATAATAATAATAATAATATAATAATACAACTTTGTGGTTGTGTCATCGGATTTGCGGCCGCATGTTCTGGACACTCAGGTGAAGAGAGGGGCGGAGCTGTCAACTGATCACCACCTGGTGGTGAGTTGGCTCCGATGGTGGGGAAGAAAGCTGGACAGACCCGGCAGGCCCAAACATGTTGTGAGGGTCTGCTGGGAACGCCTGGCAGAGTCTCCTGTCAAAAGGACCTTCAACTCACACCTCCGGGAGAGCTTTGACCATGTCCCCGGGAAGGTGGGGGACATTGAGTCCGAGTGGACCATGTTCCGTGCCTCCATTGTTGAGGCAGCTGACCGGTGCTGTGGCCGCAAGGTGGTTGGTGCCTGTCGTGGCGGCAACACCCGAACCCACTGGTGGACACCAGCGGTGAGGGATACCGTCAAGCTGAAGAAGGAGTCATATCGGGCCTTACTGGCCTGTGGGACTCCTGAGGCAGCAGATAGGTACCGGCAGGCCAAGCGGAGTGCAGCTACGGCTGTTGCCGAGGCAAAGACCCGGGCATGGGAAGAGTTCAGTGAGGCCATGGAGAACGACTTTTGGACGGCGTCGAAAAGTTGCTGGACCACCATCAGGCGTCTGAGGAAGGGGAAGCAGTGCAGAGAGCAGTGAGACCCCCGGGAAGACCTAGGACACGTTGGAGAGACTATGTCTCTCGACTGGTCTGGGAACGTCTCGGGATCCCTCCGGATGAGCTGGAAGAAGTAGCTGGGGAGAGGGAAGTCTGGGCTTCTCTTCTTAGGCTGCTGCCCCCGTGACCCGACCCCGGATAGGCGGTAGAGGATGGATGGATGGATGGATGTAATAACAATAATACCAAAACAAAAATATTAACAAGAAGTCAGAGAAAAAATGATTTATGTAAGAAGCACACTTCCAATAATCTATCAGGATTGATTCATAAACTCCAAAAAATAGTTATTTATGAATGTTTCCTCCATCTCTCTGAGTACCCATCATTGGAACGGTGGTTCTTTTCACTGTACTGAAACCGCTCATTAATATGATTTTTTCAAAACATTTATTGAATTGTTCATTACTTATCGGGAGCTCTATTGATGACTCAAGAGAGAGACAGAGAGTTGGAGAGAGAGAGAGGAAAAATGAGAAAGAAAGGAACACCATCCAAGAGGGATTTCATGGGCAATCAAATTTGTGCTATGTTGTCATTAACATTAAACATTATTTTTCTGTCTGACAGGCCAAGGTTTATACTGTCATCTCTATGGTCTGCGTGACCTGGCGCTTTCCAAGGACCAGGAACTGCACAGCCTGTATACAGATTGTGACCTAGATGGCTTCACCTTGCCTACCAGCACAGTTGCCACCTCAGTGTTGGCAGTCTTTGCACCAGATGTGCCTGATGGATTTGGTGTTCACTATTTTCTTCAGGATAATGCCATAAATTGCTCTTTTGCTAGCTACCAGGCTGACAGTCACAAGGATTTTAGTCGATGTGTGAACAAGTCTTTAGAAGACATTTTCACTGTCCTAGAAGAAAAAACCCTCAGTTAAATATACCTGTGGTTGGTGGTGGTTTACTTGTGCCCCCCAGTCTCTAAAGTTAGAACAGGTGGGTGGAGCATTTAGGGGTACAGAAACCTGATCAACTGAACAGGCGTATGTCTCCCATTCATGGCCTCCTCTCCTCTCCTCTCCTCTCCTCTCCTCTCCTCTCCTCTCCTCTCCTCTCCTCTCCTCTATGAGAAGAATTATTGTAATTGTTATTAGTATCATCCTTAAATGCTATGATATGTAGATTTTGAGTGTTCGAGGAATGTTAACAGGAAAAGAAGAACATGAGAGTGTTTTGTAAAAGTGCTGAAGCTGCTTACAACCAAGCCCAGCACGCAGATGTATCCTGTTGGTCAAGATTAGAGAAGTTCGTTAAGATGGGAGAAGATGTCAGAAGGCAATGAGTTATGAGATCCTGTTTAGACACCTATTTTTTGTTTGCACCAATAAAAGAGGTGAGCGAGCAGCAGACAAACAGAGTTGACAGAGGAAGCTTGAACTGCTGCTCGACTCTCCCTTGCAAGGAACTCCTGTTGTTTGCGTGGTTGATCTGAGTCTAGTGAATGAACAGCGCAGGTGATCAAAACTTCACCCTCACACCTCCTTTTCCTGTCCTCCCCCTTTTCCTCCTTGACTGACACATAGATAGATAGATAGATAGATAGATAGATAGATAGATAGATAGATAGATAGATAGATAGATAGATAGATAGATAAATAGATAGATAGATAGATAGATAGATAGATAGATAGATAGATAGTAGCTCCCTATCGGAGTGAAGAACTCCGAGGTGTCTACATCGATACCTCCTTCTTATACAGTCAAGTAAACACATTATTTTCCTCATATGGAGAACAACCAGGGGCCCACAGGCTCCAGTGTCATCTTTTAGCAGCTCCTTTTACATAAAGGAAGAAGACACAGGACACACATGTGGAGCATGTCCTAATATGGTGCTTAGGCTGGCTGCTAAACACATTGCGGCCTTACATTGCGGCCTTACAGCCTGCATAGAACGGGTCAGATACTACAGTTTCTTATGGTTGAAAGGGTCTGGTGAAAACTCGACATTTTATTCAGATCAAATGTAGAAGTGATCATCTGAACAATTTCTGAGATTAATAATAAGAAAGTGTTGAATATTGATCTTTTCTGTTACCCACTCTAAGTTATTGATACACACACACAGACACACAATTTGTTATTTTAGAGGAGTGTGTCAAGCTGTAGCCCTTCACACGACTTGGTACCCATGACGTAGCTCTTGGTTTCAAAAAGGTTGGTGACCCCTGCTCAACATGATCCGGTCCTGCTCAAGGTTTCTTCCTGTTAAAGGGAAGTTTTTTCTTTCTACTGTTGCTTGTTGGGGGTCAGGCCCTGGGATTCTGTAAAATGCCTAGAAACAACTTTTATTTTAACAGATGATACCTAAATAAAGGTTGATTAGAGAAGAAATGGACCACTTCTTGTCAAAGTGACAGGTTGACCTTTCCCTGAACCCGCCCACACCTGTTCCCCCCCCCCTCCACCTCCCTTTCTCCCTCCCGCCTCCCGCCATTCTCCCTTGCCCGCCTTTTTTTAAAAAGGGAGGAGGGTCCCACCCCCCCCCCCCCCCCTCCACCTCCCTTTCTCCCTCCCGCCTCCCGCCTCCCGCCATTCTCCCTTGCCCACCTGTTTCTAATAAGGAAGGGCGGGAGTTACAAAACAGTTACAAATCAGTTTTGCCATAGTCCTGACATATCCATCTGTGGGTAACATGAGTAGTTCTACATCCGTGATTGGTGAGACGGCTGTGACCGTTATAAGAGAATTGTGTGGAAAAGTAGTTGAAAAATCCACAGTGTTTGTACAGCGTTCTCTCTTCCACTGAGGGGCCTATGTTGTCGGCTACGATGTCTTCCAATGACTGGGGTGTGTTGAAACTGATCAAACCGGGAATGGTGTGTGTGACTGAAGAAGGCTGTGAAGAAAGAAACAACACAGAACAGAAACCTTCCACAGAACAAACATTTTGTGAAACATTTGTGAAAACTAGAGAAGAGAAAACTATTGGAGAAAGTTAGACTGTTAGAACCCTAACACTGTGGTTCAGAAGAAAAGAGAAAAGAGTTGGTGGCTTCAAGTAAGAAATTTAGGGGCCTACGTTGTCTTCCGGTGTCCGAGGTGTGTAACTGAAGAAGCTTAAATCCCCTGGAGACCTGGAGGCCCTCCTGGAGAAAAACATTCTTAACATGAGTTATATCGCCTGAACCTGTTGTTTGGTAGAGTTCCCGTGTAGGGCCTTATCCCCATGGGAGCTACATCACCACCAGTTGGTCCATCGGGGCAGTCGTCAATATCAGACTTTTCGGTGCCAATCAACTTTTTTTTTTTCCTTCTCGCCAAGCATTGTAAAGCGAATATATACATGATCATCTCACAGTCATTAGCTCAGTCCTCCAGAACTTCATCGGAAGCTTCACCGTCTGCGAGCGCGTGTAACAAACAAAGATGGCTGCAAAGATGACTACCGGTAAGCCTCAAATTCTTCCCAAACTTTTTCTCTGTAGTTTTCTAAATAGTTTTAGAAAACTATTAATGAATGAACTATTAATGATTAACTACTATTTACGAATAACTGTGTTTTAGAAGTTACAGTAGAGGTTCACCATATGCCAATTTATCCTGGTAAGCAATCCGTGATCTTTTTAACCTGAAAGTTGTTCTATTTTTATTCTAGATTTTTAAGTGTAACTTTCTGTATCTTTAAAGTCAGCGCCGATGAGTTTGAAGGAATAACCCTCACGCAAACAGACATTGGTATTTTACATACAGTTTTTTTTTTTGTTTTGTTTTGTTTTGTTTTTTATGAACAGCTCAGTTGTTCATAGATTGCTGAAATATAACTTTTTATGATACATTTTTCAGATCTGTTAGCCAGGGCTGAAAGATTGGTATCCGAAGACAACCAAGAAACTGAAAAAGCAGTAAAAGCATTGCTGTGTTCTGAAACCCCACCCCCCGTGCAGGGGACAAATTGCTGTGTAACTGAAATTGGTGAAATTGAGATTGAGAGCAGACCCTCGGCACTTCAACATGGGACTGACTCAAGTAAGCAGACGAACAAACTCTCCAGAAGACGTGTGAGACAGCCAGGAGGACCGAAGTCGACTGTACAAGGTAATATATTTATCTGTGATTAGAAGTATATACAAAATATGTGCCGTTTTGATGATTTGTATTTTAACGATTTTCCCCTCTGTCTAAACAGAACCATCAAAACAGAACCTTCAAACGTGCGCCTCTCTGAGCACTGTGACTCCCCCGGCAGCTCCACTCTCCCGTGAACCTTCTGCCCCTGCGAGGAGACGTAGAATACGGCAAGCGTGTACCACTCTGACCCCTGTACTTACAGCGGCACCAGATCCTTTCGAACCTGCGAGGCCGATAAGGAGACGTAGGAACCAGAGACACAAGTCTAACATTGTTAGGAGATTGTTTGATGGTATATTTTATACTATATCTTCTTGACTAATAATAATAATAATATATAAAAAAAAAAAAAAAAAAAAAAAAAAAAGAACTCATCTCTCATCTAATTACAGATTCAGGGTTGAGATTAAACGAGAGCGTTCCTGAACCGTCCTTCAACAGGGTCGAGGGGGATACGGGGGGCAACGATCATCCCCAACAACGGCACAAGCACCACGAGAGCGTTCGTCAACCGTCCTTCAACAGGGTGGACGGGGATACAGCCGGATACAATCATCCCCAACAACAGCACGAGCACCACGAGAGCGTTCCTGATCCGCTCTTTGACAGGGTGGAGGAGGATACAGGCTGCTACATTCATTCCCAACACCCCCAAGACAAGGTAGTGCTGGAGATTTTCAATAATGTCATACGGTATATTGTTTCCTCCAATTGTAACCAAAGGTGTACTAAAACAGTGTTGAAAAAGCTGTAATTTTTTTTTTTCCTTTTTCTGTCTTTTGTTTAAGATATGGATGAGGATTTCAATGTTGAATATTTTAATCAAGTACCGATTGTTTTACAAATAGCTGTTGATCAATTAAGTGATGAGGATTTCAATGTTGAATATTTTAATCAAGTACCGAATGCTTTACAAATAGCTGTTGATCAATTAAGTGAAATTCCAATCTCCATTCCAATAAATTTACATTTTACAGAGCAAAATGAAAACGTCCTAGAACTTGACACCTTACAACTCATAAATGATGCCCTCGAAAACCTTAATGCAGTTAATGCAGTAGAGTTTGAAAATCATTCTCCTTCATCAGCTCTCCACACGCAAAGTGATCATGTCTTACACGCGGTAACAATCAGATCAGAGACGGATTCAGCAGAGACACAAGAAGGGGGGTCAGAGAGCAGCCCCTCAGCCCTTACACACATGGCCCCCCCTAAACTTTCTCCTCAGCAAGGGGGAGGAGGGCTAGGAGAAAATCCATCCGATCTCTCTCCTGAGCGGGGTGAGAGGTTTTTTAATGATTTTATCACATGGAGAACAAGACGCTCCTTTAACATTCCCACTCGGGGAAATGTGCCTGACATTGCAACATTCTATCGAGATGTAACAGGGGTTATCAGCGAATTGGTGGATGTTGCCAGACGACATAGTAGTCGCAATGATTTAATACAGTTGGAGGTGGTGGGTGAAAACGTACACAATCATGTTACAGTTGCTGTGGATGAACAAGGTGAAAATATTCTACCGGCTTTTAATGGAATGCTAGATCGGATTGTGCAGTCAAACGGTATCATTTCATCGGATGAGAATATACAATTCATCCTTCACGTGGTGCAGAACCCAGGAGGAGGTGCCAAACGTAAGATGGAGAAAACTCTAGACTGTGAAATCATTGACAAAAAAAGACGTCACTTATTTATCGTAGACAACAGAGACAACCAGCTTTGCTTCGCCATCAGTCTAGCTCACGTTATCTACCCGAAACTTACTGAAAGAGGATGCCTTGATATTGCGAGGAAGTTGCAGCATCAGGCTGGTTTAAATGATGAGACCCCCGTCACTTTCAGTGACATTGGTAAATTTGAAAATATTCTGGGGCGTAAAATTGTTGTGTTTTACAGAACATGCCACAGTAAACCCCTCTCACATTATGAGACAAAATTCTCTGATCGTTCCAATCAGTTGTTTCTCTTTTTACTACAAAATCACTATTATGGGATAAAAAATCTCAAAGCCTTCCTGGGGTCGTCAGTCTGTAATTATTGTTACAAGACTTTTAAGCACCCCTATACCCACTTTTGTAAAGGTTACTGCGCAGTGTGCAACGATCCTGCCTGCCCCACAGAAGGGTTCAACACAGTGGTTTGCTCTGACTGTAACAGAACGTGTCGCTCACCCTCTTGTTTCACCAGACACAAATTGGTCGGTTCAAGCAGAAAGTCCAGCCTCTGCGACCAAATCAAAAAATGCGCACGATGCGAACTATACTACAGTGTCAATTTGTCGTTAGACGATGCAAAGCATCGCTGTGCGGTGAAAAAATGTAAAATCTGTGGTGAAAAACTGCAGAGCGACTCTAAAGTCGATCATAGTTGTTACATTCCTACCCTCCAACCAGACATCTCACATCCTGATTTGGTTTTTTATGATTTTGAAACATTTGTGGGTCAAAATGGAGAGCATGTTCCTTTTTTAGTGCATACAAAAACATCCAAAGGTGAAGAGAAGGCGTTTTATGGTCTTGACTGTGCTAAAATGTTTATTTTGCATTCAGGAAGCCACGATACAAACAGAACATCTTTATAGCCCATAATGCCAAGGGGTTTGACAGTTATCTGGTGTTAAAAGGTATGTTGGAACTGGATGTGACGCCACAACAGATTCTGATGAACGGGAGTAAAATCCTCAGTTTTGAGGAATCCCATTATGGTCTCAAATTCATAGATTCCCTGTCATTTCTCCCCATGCGTCTCAGCGCTATGCCCAAAGCCTTAGGATTCACTGACAAGACCAAGGGGTATTTCCCACACAAATTTAGCTCAGAAATTCACCTCAATTACGTGGGGCCCTATCCCGTTCCGTCCGACTACGACGTAGATCGCATGACGGTGCGCGAACGGGAAGAATTTGACCCGTGGTACAACGAGGTCAGCCGCGGTACCTTTGACTTCAAAAAGGAGGCCTCGCTGTACTGCAAAAATGATGTTGACATTCTCACCCAGGGCAGTCTTAAATTTAGAGATCAGTTCCTAGGTGAGACGGGGGTAGACCCTTTTGGTTCTATCGCCATAGCCGGAGCCTGTATGAAGGTGTTTCGCACCAATTATATGACTCCTAACACTCTGGCTATCCCCTGCCCTCACAACTATTTGAATCAGAGCAAAAGATTCTCTAGCGCATCGGTTCAATGGTTAGAATGGTTGATGCACAAAGAAAAAATCTTTATACAGCATGCTCTAAACATGGGTGAAAAACAGATTGGTGCATTTTTCGTAGACGGATATGCTGAGATTGACGGTGTAAAACATGTCTGGGAATTTCATGGATGTTTTTACCACGGCTGTCCCAGTTGCTTTGATCCCACAGTACAGTGCGATATGAGAGGCGTCACCTTTGGTGAACTGCACTACAATAGTGAGAAGAGGGTGAGTGAGCTACAGACCACACATGGGGTTCGTGTTGTAGTCATGAGAGAACACACGTGGAACCAGATGAAAACAACATGCACGGAGGTTAAAGAATTTCTCCGTTGCTTTAACGCTCCTGAGCCTCTCAACCCCCGAAAAGCACTTTTCGGAGGTAGAACGAGCGCTTTAAAACTGCGACACACGGCAGCGCCCGATGAAACCATCCACTATGTTGATGTCACCTCACTGTACCCGTTTGTCAACAGTACTTGCTCTTACCCCCTTGGTCACCCCGTGATCATCTACAAAGATTTCGAGGACCCACGCAGCTACTACGGCTTCATCAGAGCCACTGTGTATCCTCCTCGAGGTCTTTTATTCCCCGTGTTACCGCACAAAAGTGAGGGAGGTAAATTACTCTTTACACTGTGTCGCACCTGTGCCGAAACTAACAATGAGGGTGGCCCCTGCGAACACGACGATGAGGGCAGAGCTCTGACGGGGGTCTGGGTCACCGTTGAATTCATCAAAGCTCTGGATGTGGGGTACAGGGTGGGTAAAATTACAGAAGTCTGGCACTTTGACAAGAGCAGCGACACTGTGTTTACCGGCTACATACACACCTTTTTGAAAGGAAAGCAGGAAGCCTCGGGTTACCCCGCTGAGGCGACGGACCGAGAGAGCAGGGAAAAATACATCAGGGACTATCAGGAGCATCAGGGCATTCTTTTAGATGCTGGCAAAATCGAGACCAATCCTGTGAAAAAGACAGGTTGCTAAATTGTGTCTCAACAGTTTGTGGGGAAAGTTTGCACAGAGAGATAATTTGTTTAAAACCACCATTGTCTCAGATCCTAAAGAATTCTTTAGTTACATGTTTTCAGGTAAATACAAAGTCGAATACTTTTCCGTTCTCCACAGCAACAGAGCTCTCATCAGGTGGAAATACACCGACAGGTACGTTCAACCCCCAGGTAAACAGAGTAATGTTTTTATTGCAGCATTCACCACAGCACACGCACGACTGAAGCTGTACAGTTATCTGGAAAAACTACAAGACAGAGTGTTTTACATCGACACAGATAGTTTAATCTATCTGGTCAAAGAGGGTGAGAAACCTCTAGAGCTGGGTAACTATTTAGGTGACCTGACGGATGAACTGGATGGTGACAGCATTCAAGAGTTTGCAGCGGTGGGTCCCAAGAGTTACGCGTACCAAACACGAAATAAAAAGAAAGTCGTCATGCGTGTGAAAGGTATCACTTAGACCCGGGAATTTTGTGAGCGTGTGAGCTTTGACAGTGTCAGAGAGCTGGTGGAGGGTTACCTGAGTAATAAACAAGAGGGAAACACGATCGAGATCCGTCAACACAGCATCAGACGTGATAAAAAGGGTTTCGCATTGAGAAATGTGTCATTTGATAAAAAATTTAGGGTGGTGTATGACAAAAGACGACTCTTTGCTGACGGAACAACTCTGCCTTTCGGGTATTAGAAATGCAGGAAATTGAATTTGATCCTAGGTTTATCTTTCCTTTTTCTTGTTTAATCGCGGGTCCGAGCGGGTGTGGAAAGACCTATTTTGTAAAAAATGTATTGGAAAACTGTGACCGTGTAATAAATGTTGTACCTGACAATATCGTGTGGATTTATACCTCTTTTCAACCTATGTACGCTGAACTGCAAAAGATGATTAAAAACATTAAATTTGTCAAAGGTCTGCCTGATTCTTTTGAAGATGAAACACTGTTTCCTCCTGATCAAAAGCATTTGATTATTTTGGACGATGTTATTTTTCAAGCCTCTGACCATCCTGAAGTGGTAAAGATTTTTACACAGTATCGCCACCACAGAAACATGAGTGTTATGATGTTGACTCAAAACGTGTTTCACCAGGGTAAACACAGTCGCACCATCAGTTTGAACAGCAATTATTTGGTCATGTTTAAAAACCCACGGGATAAACTACAAATGAATATATTGGCTCATCAGATTTTTCCATCACAAAAGACATTTTTCTTGGAGAGTTTTGAAGACGCCACAAAAGACCCTCACGGGTATTTAATAGTGGATCTCACCCCCGTCTGCCCAGATCCGTACAGACTGAGGACGGGTGTGCTTCCTCACCAGCAAGCGGGCCGTTTACATCCCCAGAGCGTCGACGTAGATCATCATGTCAGCGCGTATAAAAAGAAACGCACCCCTGCTGAAGGCCCTGTACCGTGCCACACCCAAGAAACGTAGAGACATTCTTATTCACAGCTCCCCGGATTTTATCCAGACACTGTGTGAGATTTCTTTAAATCTTCTAAAAGGAAACCTCCCCCTGACTCCTTCTCAATTTAAAAAACTGAAGAGACAGAAAAAAATTATCAAACTGTTGGCTGATAAAAGAACCAGTTTAAAGAGGAAGCAACAGGTTCTAAAGAAGCAGACGGGCGGATTTCTTTTACCTCTCCTCTCAGCGGTGGTACCTTTGATCGGGAACCTCGTCGGAGGATTGATACGAAAATGACTTTGAAAAAGGCCCAAAAAATGTTTCTCGTCACCCCTCATCAACTCAACCGCCTGACGCGGCCCTCCCAGTCCATCAGAGATGTCGCGGAGGACGATTTGGATGCTAGGATGAGAGCCATCTTAAACGAGCAGGGGCTGAGCTCTCATGAAAAAATTAAAAAATATAACGCGTTACTGCAAAGATATCTGACCTTTGTGAAGCAGGATCAGACAGAGAATCTGACAGAGAATCTGACAAAGACGGAGGCAGAGGCAGATTCTGGGACGGACGTACGGACGTCCGATAGCATCATCGACGACGTGTTGCAGAGCCTCCCACCGCGAGATCGCAAGAACGCCGAATACGTCTTAAAGAAATTATCCGACCGTCACGATGTTTGGAATACAAAAGGGGAATTTGTGTACCGGGGCAACGTTGTAAAAGGGTCTCACATGATCGATCTATTCAAACGACTCTTGTTTCCTTTTAAAAAGAAAAAATCAGAGGGTTCTGAACCTCCCGGATGGACACATTTTTTAAATACTCTCTCAGAATTAAACATCCCTTTGTCTTCTATAAGTAACCCAAAAGCGCGTAATCAATACCGACTCCTCAAGATGGATGCGATCGGATCTCAAGACTCTGAAACACCTGCGGATCTACCGTCAAAAACTAGAAGACGAACAAATGACCCCCCGCGTTGGATTAACATTTCATCGTGAATAAATGTAATACACAAAGTTTTGTCTTTTACCAATAAAGCGTTTATTAAACATTTTTTCGAGCGTACAGTCATTCATTCAAAAACTTTAAAAATCTTTAAAACATTGCAAAAAACAACACCCCTGCTTGGAGGGACCATTGATTTTATTTCTAATACAGCGCTGATATTTCCTCACATAGTCGTACACCATGAAGTCATTCTTTATTACATCATCATTGTACAAAGACAGTACTTGATCAAAAGATAGCCCGCACGCGCGGTGACAGAGGTAATAGATGCAATGTTGTCCGCAGACCGTCGACATGTGGTGCTGCAACTGAACGTCGTGGTACTCAATGTTTTTAGAACGTTTTCCAGAAACTGTAAGATGCTCGGGGGGTAGTGATCAAAGTCCGGCGGAAATCCATAAGAATCAAAAAAGGTGGCTATGCCACCATTTTCCAGCGTCAAAGCTAACCAGTGCTCCCCTGGCATGTGAGCCGGATGTGTGTTGACGATAAAGTAGGCCGGGGTTCTAAAAGAGGGATTCAGCATGGGCAGTTGATCGGACGCCCACACCCCGCAAAACACATCTCCCAGCAGGCTATGCAGAAGGTTCTCTAGTTGAACGTTGTCCATCTTTTAATAATAGTCCACCAGCACCTGCCTCTTGGCGTTGATCTCCAGAATAGAATCGTAACAGGCGTAGACGATAAGGGTCGCGGTGTGCTGCAGGGGTGTTCTAAATCTCAACTCCAGCCTGAGGTTTCCGTTTGAGACGGTAGACAGTGCGTCGTTGTCATCGCTCGGATTGAGATTAAACACAAACAGAGAGTAGCCGTCATTAAAGTCATCACGGCTGATACTCAGGGGTAAATCTTTGAGATGTCTCCCGGTAGCCAGGAACATGTTGTAGAATTCTCTGACGGACACCCCGTTGTTAAAATCGGGTTGGAAAGCTTTAGCCGGAACTTGCCGGCCGTCCTGACAGAGAGCCAGGTATTCGATGTCATAGTGTCTGAAATTAAAAGGCGACAGGTCTCGTCTTCCTGTGAAAGCTTCGTGGTGTACCATACCCAGAACCACGTACTTTGGTATGCTACCCAGAAACAGATTCTCCTGGTTGCAAACCCTAGAGTTTGCCGGAATAGAGTAAGTTTTCACATTAACGCGTGAAAGGGGGTAGAGAGCGTTGCCCTTCATTAAGGCGGCGGCGTGACCTAACCTGACTGCAGGGGACACGGCTACTTTTTTAAACAAATAGGGAAGCCCCAGTACTTTTAGGCTAAAAGTAGAGTCACGCGCCCCCATGAGGCAGAAAGCATCGTTGGCTCGCATCAGTTTAATTCTCAAATCGACAGAGTTGAGCAATAGTCTCTCGCAGAAAAAGATGTCCCCGTGGAGAGGACCGAGCAGGTGTACTTCTCTGGAACGGGCTGTGGACGCGGCTCTCCTCGTTAACCCTTTATTTGGACCGTTCACGAGCACGATAGAGTCCACTGACCCGGCGGTATCTTTGTAAAAAAGACCCCCGGCAAACTGACTGGAGAGTGTGTCCGGTGAAAAGTTGAGCAGGGTCTCAATCATGCAGCGATAGGGGTGGGTAGCGCTCGACTGAGAGATGAGTCGATCCCCCAGGGTCACGTCGCATTGACTGAAAATTGTATTTAGAGGATAATTGATAAGACCCACCGCTGCGTCATTAGCTAGGTTCGATCCGTTAGCGTTGGTGATTTTTACACGGAGATGCAACAGAGTGTCGTTCAGATCCAGATACCGGTCCCCGTCTCCGGGGATGAAAAACTCAATGGGTCCCCCGTCGGTGATGGCTGACAGGGGAGAAATTTCCGTGTAGGTTTTTTCATCGATAGACAGCTGCGTCATAGGTGCTGAAAATAAATCCAATTCGGCCAGAGTACACTCTGGAGATTTCTGATGTACTAGAGCCATTTTCTTTTTCTCAAAGAAAAGATATTCTTAAAAAATATCAGAGCTCCGGACGGACTTCTTCTTCACACGACGGCCTTTTGCAACTGATTTCTTCCTTTTACCGAACGGCTGTTTATTAAAGCTCGAGGGGATGCGTTCTCCGGGGGGTCGTCTTCTCTTCCTACGCGACAACACCATAATGCCCCCGGATCCTTCTTGCTTCATCTCTTGATCATCTTCTTGATCACCGGCGAACCGTTCCATCACGTGTTTGACGGCGTTGGAGGCGATGTTACTCGCAGCGGCTTTAAGATGAGGTTTAGCTATTTCGAAACCTTTCTTGGCCAAAGGGCTGACGAAACGAAATAATTTAGAAAACAAAGATCCTATCCCCCGACCGTACATGACCGGTGCACCGTAAAACCCCGGCAAATTCCCCCCTACTTGACTCTCATAATATTGTACAAATCGGTGAGGATCTTCTCTCAAACCTACCCGAGCCATTTTCTTTTTCTCTATTTTTCTCTTAGCCTTGAACACTTTGTGTGCGGATAGCTGATCAGCCTCCTGAAAATGAATGATGAGGACGCGGGCGATTGGAATATATATAACCCTGGGGTTCAAGTTCTAGGTCTAAAGTGGAGAGTCGCGATAGTCTTGCCGTATGAAAATTTGTTTTGATCCGTTTTTATCTCCACCTGAATGTTTTCAATGTGGTTTTTGGACACCGGTAAATAGTAAGCAGGATTGAAATACTGTGTGACGATTTCACCGAACGTTCCTTTTACATCAATCGTTCTCAAAAGTGGCGCATAAACGTCGCCGACCATCTGCGGTGCAACTACGTCGCTGTAACAATACATGTGATAAAACCCAGCTCGTAAATCGCAGGGATAGTACGCATACCTTTGGTCAAACGTAAACCATTCCCCTGATTTCATACCCATCAAATATGCCAGGGGTCCTTCGAAGAGTACGTGGGTTTTACCTCCCGATTGGAAATCAAATCTTTTCAGAAGACTGTCATAGACGAGGTAAATATCAGACTTTATTCTTCTAAATTGTCCGTCCATCTCGAATCTAAAGGCTGAGAAGCCGTTGAAATATGATTGTTTCATCTCTTGACGATGCACCTTGCTCTCCGTGGCCGGTTCTTGAGGGTTTTCCCTCCAGTAAAAGTAGGCATCCTCCTGAGAAAGGTGATAAAAGGTGTGCGGGTATGAAATTCTGCGTTAAAGCTACTTCCCAGCTTCCCTCTAAATCGATATGTTGAGGCAAATCCACGCGGTAACTGGAACTCGTGTTTTTCTTTAAAAACATCGACGCTGGCGTTGGAGGGTAGGGTAATAAAAAAAACCCTCGTCCTTCGGACCGTACATGATGAAATGATATCCGTTGCGATCGCGAGTTGATTTTTATACGTTCTTTAAATCTGCGGCTTTGATCCAGCTGTTGAATTTCTCCGGCCAGTTTTTCCAACTTACAAAAACTTGCTTTTCACCCCTGACGACGCGATGCTTCAGAATCTTTTCTACGTGGAAAGTCTGTCTTCCCCCATCGTTACCTTTTGTAGCTCTGGCTCATAAAATGACCCTTGGATGGGTTCTCCATCGTAATCTTTTAACTTGTACACTGGAGGGTCGCGAGGGATGCGTTCAGATACCGTAAACACCTCGTTCGTAAAACTCTGTTCATATTTTTTATCAAACACTCCTCTCAGTTTTGAAATTCTAACTAGGTCCCCCTTCTTGAAATTCATCTTGGTTTCAACCTTCCGTCGGTTTTCAGATTTACCGTACAAGTTTTGAAACACTTTAAAAGTGTTCTCCGAGGTTACCTCAGCGGGTTTCATCTTGATACTGCTGTGATAACTGTGATTATAGCTTTTCACCAAGTCTTGTAAGACGTCGGTGTATCGCAGAGTGTTGTTTGCTGTAAAATATCTCCACATTCTACCTTTTAATGTACGATTAAATCTTTCAATCACAGAGGCCTTAAGGTGACTGGCGGTGGAAAAAATGAAACGATATTGTGTTTTCTCATCAAAGCTTCAAAACTCTTGTTAAAAAATTCTTTCCCCGCATCAGTTTGTATTTTTTCAGGCGTCTGACTTGACTCAAAAATGGATTCAAACGCCTTTACCACCTCAGCCGCTGATTTTCTCTTCAGAGCCCTGACGTAAGCTTTTTTGGAAAATATGTCTATGACCGTTAATAAATAATTATATCCGTCATTATGCTCCGACAGGGCTTGCATATCGCACAGGTCCGCTTGAAATTGGTTTAAAGGGCGGGGGGCGAAAACCCTGTTTCTTGGAAAATGTATCCTGGCCGGTTTGTGTAGAGTGTAAGCGTCCTGTCCCTGTAGAAATGTTTTAACATTTTCTCGAGGAACCGTCTTTCCCATTTCTTCTTGCACCCCCTTATGGAGCCGCTCTACACCACCCGAGGCTACCGGGATGCGCGGGATCATAGTACAACTTTTTCCATGAAGCGTGTCTCAGACATGTTGAAAACAGAATGAGAAGGGATGCTCGTTTGAGAGGTATTTATTTTTTTTTATTAGCTGTTAAGAAATCTTTAGCATACACATTTTGTGAGTAACATGAGTAAATACATTTTGTGAGTAACATGAGCAAATACATTTGTAACATTTGTAATGTGAAAGTACAGATAGTCAAAAACTAGTCTAAGACCAATGCGTTATCATCAATAGAGTTTGAGTTAAGACTTTATGATCTAGACTGAGGCAGATATCATCGGAAATTTTCCAAGTTCTTCCAAGATGCTTACAGAATGGTTGTTTTGCACAAGTCTGCTGGTCACATCAATGAGCAAAGCATAAAAGGCTATCATATGACATGGTTTTACAACATCGTTGGACAGTTCTTTAAAAATTACTTTAAAACAATCCGACAATCCAGATTTGCTCATAAGCATCGTGTCATTTACCATCTCTTCCCAAAGTGCGGGTCCTGCACACGTTCTGGTTTTTTCCAGCAAGATGTTTTTGTTTGAAGCCGTTTTGTTCTCAATAGCCTGGTACAAGATGTTTATTATCTGACCCTTGATCAATTGGATCTTGACACCTTCTACGTCGTTTACAACTTTTCCCCAGAAGCTCCCCATTTTATATCTGAAAATGGTGTTTTCAGATATAAGTGTTTTCAGTCCAGTACTGAGTCACCGTGTCCAGATGTTCCTGTTTAATCTCGCTGTCGTTGTCGGCGATACTCTCGTACATTTGTTGGATGGGAGTGTAGATTAATTCGCTGGATTTCAGCTCGAGCAAAAGGCTCTCTGCGGCGATCTTGACTTTCACGTAGTCAGCGTTGACACCGCACGCTTTCAGGAAATTTTGAATAGCAGGAATGAACTTGGGTGTGTAGAGTCTTTTCATCAACATGTAAAAGTTGTTGCGGTAGAAACCCGGTTCGATCACATCCAAACACTGGTGTTGGCGCTGGCTGGGGTGGTCGATCCGACATCCGTTGCAAACCTCACCCTTGTACAGGTCCAGGACGACGCTAAGTAGATGAAGAACGCCTTTTTTACCAGACCAAAGAATTCAGATGCCCAGCCGTCAAGCTGGTCAGCACCGTTACATACAGCCCCGGGGAGATCCGATGCGTCGTCGGGCAAAGGCGGATCAGGGGTTGTTGAGCGTGAAGGACTCTCCACACCGCTCACAGAGATTGGAGAACCTGGACATGAAGAAGCCGGAGACGGCGCAGGATCTCTGCCTTGGAGAAGAGACTCGGACAGCTCTGGAAGTGATACCGAGTCTCTGACGGGTGGTGTCAGTGAGGGTGAGTGAGGACTGGACACCCCAGGATCCGATGCCGAGCGTCCGAGGGGTGGGGTTGGTGGAGGGCTTAGCCAAGGAGTGAGAGACTCGTTAGAATCCGTGGGATCCAAGCGTTGGATGAGTGAGTCAAAATCCAGCCTGCGAGGCCGAAGCCGACGTTGACGGCATTCCGCTTGTGTCTCATCCTCATCCCACAGATAGGAATTGCTCGGATTGTCAGATCCGCTCTTGACGCTTCTGTTGGTAGACATGCTCTCCTTAGTGTTTCACTCCGGTAGTGGGTAACGTATGGTTCAGACGAACGTCTTTTATACATTTGAGATATGGGTGTGGGGTTACACGAGGGAGGACTCTTTTTTTCGTCACCACAGTGTTGTTCCAAAGACGACAATGGTGAAAAATTTTTGTGATTTTATCATCCATTTCATGCATCTTTTCGATCCATGCTGCAAGAGGTAGAGTCAACACGTTGCTGAAAACCCCACAGTCTGAGTTAAAAAGATCCAAGACAAAATACTGTCTCGGTTTCCCTGACATCTCTTCCACCTGCATCTTGTAGCTAGCACGATAGAACCATCTTCCCGTACCCGAGGTTTTCGTCAACCAAATGCTCACAAATGTTTCACAAAATGTTTGTTCTGTGGAAGGTTTCTGTTCTGTGTTGTTTCTTTCTTCACAGCCTTCTTCAGTCACACACACCATTCCCGGTTTGATCAGTTTCAACACACCCCAGTCATTGGAAGACATCGTAGCCGACAACATAGGCCCCTCAGTGGAAGATTCTTCCCGCTGATAGAGAATCAACTCCCCCGTCTTGTAACGGAACACATACCCAAAACTCCCTGTTTGACTATAAGGCTCCAAAGACCATTCTTGCTGCAAAGGCTCACAAGGTGACGCCTGAGAACGCTGTACAAACACCGTGGATTTTTCAACTACTTTTCCACACAATTCTCTTATAACGGTCACAGCCGTCTCACCAATCACGGATGTAGAACTACTCATGTTGCCCACAGATGGATATGTCAGGACTATGGCAAAACTGATTTGTAACTGTTTTGTAACTCCCGCCCTTCCTTATTAGAAACAGGTGGGCAAGGGAGAATGGCGGGAGGCGGGAGGGAGAAAGGGAGGTGGGGGGGGGGGGTGGGACCCTCCTCCCTTTTTAAAAAAAGGCGGGCAAGGGAGAATGGCGGGAGGCGGGAGGGAGGAAGGGAAAGGGGAGGTGGGGGGGGGGGGGGGGGGGGGGGGGGGGGGGGGGGGGGGGGGAACAGGTGTGGGCGGGTTCAGGGAAAGGTCAACCTGTCACTTTGACAAGAAGTGGTCCATTTCTTCTCTTTGATTAGATTTGATTTATGTATGTTAAAGCCAACTTAACACCATTTCAGCAGAGTGTGACATGATGAGGGGCCACGCCCTACCTGTGCTCACTACAATGGGTTCAGATACTCAGGAATCGCGAGAACTGGCCAACCGATCAAAACTGAACTCGTCAACACAACATGTTAAAGCCACCTTAACACCATTTCAACAGAGTGTGACAGGGGCCACGCCCTACCTGTGCTCACTACAATGGGCTCAATGGGCTATTGCAAATGATGAGCGAGTGTGAAAAAAATGTTAGCCAATCATAAACAACCTCTATCCCACTGCACTTCAGACCAAAAACAGTGAGGTAAGGTAAAACCAAACACCAGCCAGCACAGAAACACGAGACACAACCGCATTCGCCTCAATGGACACATCTTGGTAGCCTACCAAGCTTGTCAGGAAGTCCCTGTAAAAGTCACTTAAAAGTTCATGGTCCATAATGATTTTACAGGAAATCCAGGACTGCAATGGTGAGAGACTGTAGTGAGGAAGTGCAGCTGCTTTTGTTAGCATGCTTTCTGGGACAGTTAGCTGCAGCTTCTTAGAAAGAAAATACCCATTCACACCAGAGTCTCGGGGTTTCATACCATGAAGTTTAAGTCTGCATTCACGATTCCTCAGTGTGTCTTCTATGGAACACCTGCATTTTTTCCTCTCTCTCTGGGCCATGTTGGTCTCCTTCTCCTGAGGGTGGTAAAGACCAAGTAGATTACAACAATTGGTCAGGATGCATCAGGACACGGGTCCAATGAGCCCGCTGTGTTTTCAGGTCAATGCCTTGATGTTAGCAACTCACTTTCCCTATTCCCCCTCTGCCGCTCCATAGATGAATGTTGTTTTTTCTCGATCAGGATTCTAATTGGGTTAATTTTTTCTGCACGAATCTTTGTTGGTTGAAATATGTGCAGAGTGTCTTAGTTGCCTCCTCGATCCTTCCCTCCACCTTTTCCATCCAGGACCTCATCAATACGGTATGACAGACTCTGCACTGGTATTGCAAGATTATTGAGCTTCCACTTGACTTCTTGCCTCACTTAATTAATTTTCTCTTTTGTACAATCATTCTGCCACAGAATATCATTCTTTAGCCTATTAATAACATTAACTGACACAACACTAACACAATGTGTAGCTACACAACAAAGTTTTCTCTTGATGGATTATGGATACTAGCTCATAACTTCTATTGAAACATTAACTGTGGTTAAACCCTCTTGTTTTTAGCAGCAAAGTAGTTTTACCAGTTCCAACATCTGCATATTCGTCTGTTTAGACAGTCACACTGGGGGAGTTTTGTCTGCACAGAACACTAAAGTCTGTTTGTTGTGTAGAAGAAAACCATTTCCACGGACACATATCTTAAAGGCAAAATTGAAAAAATCGAATTGGAAACGTTATTTTCGGCATGATGGCCAATCTACTCTCTGCACGGTACACAGCATTACTGGGGAAGCCTGCAAAATTGAATTTAAGAATCTCTGCTCTGGATATCCGTAGAATAAACTACAGCAGCAAAAAGCCATCTTCAGGTGACTATTTGCAACAAAGTCTTGTGCCAACAATGCATTACCAGAAGAGTTTACCCAGGTAAGGAGTTAGAACGTGTCATACATATTTTCTTCATCTTTAGTTATTTTGCAAAATTAAAAATAATAATTATAATAATGGGAACGAACACTGTTGCAAATTGTTCTTTATTTTTCTCTTTTCACAGAAATGTTCTTTCAAACACAACTCTGTCACTTGCTGTTGTTAACTTGCAGTGTTTCAGTGATATTGCTTAACATATGATGGCCACAAGAAAATGCAAAACTCTTTTCAACAACAGGCTTCCTATACCAAATCTTGAGGACACTATGAGGAGGTTTTTAGCTGCCAAGAGGCCTTTGTTGAGTGATCACCAGTTCAGGTAAATTCCCACACTGATATTTCAATATTTTTTTAAATTGCATATACACTCATGGCACATGGATTTATTTTTTCATATCTGTAACCTTCAATTACTATAAGATGATTTGTTCTTTTCAGCAATTTTACAAAACCCCTAAATTCATTCAGTAGTTTAGATTGGCCTGGGTAATAAGAACTCTCAAACTTTAATAGTGTGCATATACAAGAAATAATGTATATTTTAAGACAGGTATGGCCGCTTTCAAAATATTAAAGTTCACTTTATTTACATTGTACAGGTCATAACGACAAGGTTGGAAAATAAAGCTAGCATCAAACTAGAACTGCATAGCATACTATAATATAAATAGTAAATGGTATTTCGATTTTTACAACATGTACAAAAATTATAAAGAGAAAGTGCAGAATTTGAAAGCTGAATGTTCATCCACAAACACCACAGCAAGGGAATGTCAGATGCTTTGTCAAAGTTCAGAAAGTCTCAAACATTTTTCCAAGTGACAGCCAGTATGAAGCAATAACTTTATTCATTCATGCTCTGTTTTGCTCCCATGAAAAAGAATTTCAAATAGGCTCACATTTCCCGTCCTTTCAGCTGTGCCACCAGTACAGGTGTGGCTGGAGGCTTTCTGTGTTCTTTTTTTTTAAAAAAGTCCATAAACTGAAACGTTTCTTTCCTGGTTGTCCTTCTTGTATAACCTTTAGCTCGTACTATTTAACAACCAAATCATTAACAAATGGAAATATTGTTAGGTTACCCTCATAAAATTTGGGGCCCCAACTCTGTTGTATCAGAGAAAACACATAAACAAAATCAGAAACGTTGTTATGCAATTTAATCAATCTCTTGTTGCTGTAGAGCAGTGGTCTCAGGCTCGCGGACGATAGTTTGCAGCCCTCGCCGTAATAATAAAGTTTAATGTTGGTGAATGTCGCTTAACAGTGTTGCGTGCAGAGCTGAATGACCTACCAATCACGGTGGAGTATATGGCTCTCGGGGGCGGGACGTCGACCGGGCTCGATACAAGCAGAGAGACATTTCTCAACAATCAATCGATGATTGTGAATTACAGTTAGTTCCAACCAAGCAATCTGATTGGACAAGAGACGTCCCATGAGTGCTCATATTGAGCATAACAGCACTGAGACATTTTTTACTCCGCTGTTCAGGCGCTTCAGTAAGTAGAGACAGGAGCTCAGTCAGAGCCACACTCCCCATACAGGAGCTGATCCTGCCTCTGCTGCCTGTTACAGTTACAAACGGACCTGAAAGTTAAAAACCGGTCCGACCTGTGTCGATCACATAGCAGGTAAACAAACGTAATATGGTATCGACAACGTCTCTGTATAACTTCACGCTGGTCCTGTTGCTCCGGTACTAATCAGGACAGTGGCTCCTTTAGTGACAACTTGCACTGGAGCTCGGTGGAAACGGGGCGCTCGCTTGAAATGTTTACGTGCTGCCTGGCAACAGCCTCGTCTCCCTTCCAGTTGTGGAACTATTTGTCTCGGCGGAGCCAAATTAATGGTTAAATAAACAAACAAATCATAATCTTTTGTTGCTTGTTACTGTTAATTAATAAAATGCGCTAATGTAACTGTTGTATAAAAGCAATATCACTCTCGAGGTCGTGCTGTTATACTGAATATCGGTATAACGGGCTGATTATCTGCAGCCTCGTGCCTACGATAGAATAACAGTCTATGAATCACACTAGTGCTGATGTTCAGTATCACGGCGCAACCTTGAGTGTGATATTGTTTAAAAACTCACTTTTTCTGCTGCATTTTGAATTGGAGCAGTTTGTTGTGGACTCGCAACATTGGGCGTTGACGCACATTGCGGAAATTAGGTTCTCCGTGCGTCACGAAACTTCAACGTGACAGCGACACCGAGGGTGATTATATATTACACAGCCCCGAACATGTCTTTTTCAAAGACTGCAGTGAAGAAAAAGGTTGGTCATGAACACAGACAATTTCAGGAAAAGTGGGACATATAATATTTCTTTGTTGAGCACAGGGGCACCCCGACGTGTCTTATTTGCAGAGAGAAAGTTGCAGTGCACAAGGAATACAATTTGAAACGTCATTTCACAACTAGGCATGCTGAGGAGTATGCAAAATACCAGGGAGATGAGAGAGCCAACCGGGTTGCCAATCTTAAAACACGTCTATTGAGGCAACAAGATTTCTTTAAGAAAGCAACCAAAGAGAGTACGGCAGCAGTCGAAGCTAGCTATGTGGTTAGTGAGATGATTGCTAAAGCAGGAAAGCCATTCACGGAGGGTGAATTTGTCAAAAAAGTGCATATTAGAAGCTGCAGGTATTGTCTGTCCAGAAAAGAAAGATCAGTTTAGCAACATCAGCCTTTCTGCCAACACCATGGCAGAGAGCATTTCTCACCTGTCAAGTGATATTTATGATCAACTTTGTGAGAAAGCAAAATGTTTCAGTGTATACTCAGTTGCTCTTGATGATACCACAGACATCACCGAAACCGCCCAGCTCGCAATATATGTCCGTGGTGTTGAAGACAATTTTGAAGTTATGGAGGAGTTGCTCATAGTAATTCAAATGCATGGCCAGACCACAGGTCAGGAGATATTTCACCAGCTGTGTAATGCCATTCAGAATGCCGGTTTGCAATGGAAGAGGTTTGTTGGAATAACAACCGATGGAGCGCCATCAATGACGGAGAAAAAATGGACTGGTGGCACTTGTTTAAAAAAACTGGAAGAGGAGGGTGTGTGGAAGAAGCCATTGCTCTGCACTACATTATCCATCAGCAGGCCCTTTGCAGCAGATGCCTGAAGTTTGATAATGTGATGTCTGTCATTGTGAAATGCATCAACCACATCAAATCCAGGGGTTTAAAGCGCAGAAGGTTCCGTACTTTTTTAGAGGAGATGGAATCAGAATATGGAGATGTGCTCTACTTCACTGAGGGACGTTAGCTCAGCAGGGGAAACATGCTGAAGAGATTTTTTGAGTTGAGAGAAGAAGTGAAAGCCTTCATGGAGAAGGATGGGGTGGCTGTTCCTATGATGAGTGATCCCAAATGGCTCATGGACTTAGCTTTTCTTGTTGACATAACACATGAACTTAATGTACTGAACAAGAAGTTACAAGGCCAGGGGCAACTTGTCAGTGCTGCCTATGATAACGCCAGAGCATTCACCACAAAACCTTTGTTATGGAAAGCCCAGGTCTCTCAGGCAAACCTTTGCCATTTCCCAGCATGCAATGCACTCATGGACGCAGGCACACTGTTGCGGGATTTTTAGCCGTTTTGAGAAGTAAACTATGAATCTAAGTTACTGCGTAGGAGATGGTTTTATTCCAGTCAGTTAGTCAGGATACATACACGGAAGCATGCGGAGAGATCTCTACTAAGTGTTCACAGTTCTGATCTTATATAGCCGAAGGCCCGCCTCTGAGGCGCGGAAATAGGACGTCTTCACAGCATGTGTGTGCTGCATGCACAGGACACAGGACGTCAACACAGTAGGTGCGCGCTGCATGCACCGCAGGTGTTTGGTGCCTTCACAGCAGGTGTTCCGGCTGGCGCAAGAAGTTGAATGACTGAGAATGCCCCCCCCCCCTCAGTCGTTTGACGCTGGTCTCCTTTGAACCTTTGTTTCTTGCAAATGCATGAGGTGGCAAACGGACCTCATCTGCTCTCCTAAATTTCCATTTCAACCCTTCCTTTTGCACTCAATTTACATTTCACAATAAAATTCCATTTCAACACCATTCAGTGATCAGAAGTATGTTGATGTAATTTTGAAGCTGCAGGAGGAATTTGAACACAGATTCGCAGACTTCAAGACGCACAGAGCCAGATTTCAAATTTTTGCGGACCCCTTCTCTTGATGTGCAAGATGCCCCTCCTGTGCTGCAAATGGAGTGTGCAACTTCAGTGCAACTCTGAACTTAAAGCCAAGTTCAGGGAGGTTAGTGGAAAAGCAGACAAGCTTGGCCAATTTTTGAGAGAATTGACCCCCAGCTTCCCTGAGCTTTCCCGGATGTTCAAGCGGACCATGTGCCTTTTTGGGAGCACATACTTGTGCGAAAAGCTCTTCTCCACCTTGAACTTCAATAAGTACAAGTACAAGTCTAGACTGACTGATGAGCATCTTCAAGCCCTATTGAGGGTCTCAACTGTTTCATCCCTCAAGCCAAATGTGGCTCGGCTATGTGAGAGGAAGCGCTGTCAGGTCTCTAGCAGCAAGAAGTAGGCAAGAGAAGCCATGTTCAGAACAGCTCATGTTCAATGATCCATTCTTGTTCAGAAAGTTAGAGGTTAAAGAACTGTTAATACAGACATTTGAATGTGAATAATAATAATTAAATTTCTCTGGTCAGCAGCAACTATATGTGGTTTCTTCACTTTTCTATATCTGCTGTATTGTTATTTATTTATTTATTGCTGATTGCTTTATTTTCTTATTAATTCTTAATTTGTTTATTTTTTCATCTTATTTTGTGTTAAATTATCTTATTATCTTATTTATCTGTCTCCAGCATTAAGCCAGGCAAGATCAGCATGCATTTTGTCCATGTTTTTCGTCATTGAACACCGAAGGACAAGACGTGCTGCTCTATTTTGAACTAACTGCAGCCTTTGCAGCTCTTTATGACCAGACAGCCAAACAGAGTGTGAAAAGAGCTTGGATAACCTGCAAGGTGGTGTTGGGTCTAAGGAAGGAGGAGCATTATCTTATCATTCCTTCCCATTTTTCCTACAATTTTACTGTCATGTTTTTACCATGATAACTTACTGTCATTGTGAACCCCAAGGAGTTTAACCTCATTAACCTGGCCAACACAGCTGCCAGTTAAAGAGATGCATAAATTTAAATCTTGCCTGAGTGCAAAATTCATATTTGGTTTTCGATACATTTAAACCTAAATTGTTTTTGACTATCCAATCTGCAATAAGTGTAATTTCATTTTGAAGGAGAACATCTAACATCTTCTTTAACATTCTAGCAATGTGTTATCACTATTTCTTTGATGGAGTGAACGTGTATACAGCATGCATATGCATTTGTTTGAACAGCGGAAATGGAAATTTCAAAGTTTTAATGAAGTAAATCAAAATACTGTCACCATAACTGTATTATATTATTGGTAACAATGTTTATCATCTTGTGATCTGAGAACCACAGAGAAAATTGCCCAAGACTTCCTGAATGGTGTCGGCAGAGAACTACACAAGGAACTGGTAGCTAAGGATAAAATCAACAAACACACAAGCTACATTTCAGGTGATTTTAACATTCTTATCATTACAAAACAGAAACAATTTATATGTACTGATGGATGAATAACTTTCTTTCAGGACCCTGGTTAGACATTTATCTTAAAAATCGCAAATCTTTACTGCACTTCAATATTTTTGTGCTGCTTCGACCAGACCCAAAGACAGAGTATAATCAACAGTTGCTGCGGGCCACCAATCTGCTCTGCTCAACTTTGCGCTACATGAAAACACTGCGAGCTGGACTACTGGAGCCAAATGTTTTACACTTCCAGCCTTATGGAGCTCAGATGGTTGACGCCTACCCACTGGACATGTCTCAGTACCATCGTGTCTTTAATACAACTCGAATTCCAGGACAGGGCCGAGATGAGCTCTTTACTAATGAGAAAAGCCGCCATGTTCTTGTTATGAGAAATGGCAACATGTATGTTTTTGATGTTGTAGACAGGGATGGAAACTTGTTGAAGCCTACAGAGATCCAGGCCCACTTGAACTACATTTTGACTGACCTGACACCAGCACCTGCCTTTCCTATTGGAATCTTAACCAGTGAGAACCGAGACGTGTGGGCCGAACTGAGGGACAAACTGGTAAATTGTGGAAATACAGACAATTTAAGGCTTGTGGACAGCGCTGTTTGCTGTCTCTGTCTGGATGATGCAAGTATGAAGAAGGGTGATGACATGTTACATAGTTTGCTGCTGGCTAATGGCTGCAATAGGTGGCTTGATAAGTCTTTCAGTCTCCAAGTTTCAAAATCTGGTGAAGCTGGCATTTGCATGGAGCACTCCTGGGGTGATGGCATGACCATGACTGATATTTTGGGAAAAATCTACAAAGACTCAACAGAGCAGCCGCAGGTGCACCCAGGCTCTGTTGCTGCTGCCGTGGATTCAGCTTCTGCTGTGCATCAGTTACAGTTTAACCTGGACAGTGTGCTGAAGAACGGCATCAAGAAAGCCAATGACAACTTTGATTTACATGTGTCACAACTCAGTATTGATTTTATGATCTTTGGGAAAGGTGGGACGGAAACAATGAAGAAAAATAACTTGAGCCCAGACAGTATGGCCCAGCTTGCTTTTCAAATGGGCTTCCTGAGGATGCGTGGACAAACTGTTCCTACGTCTGAGTCATGCAGTATGGCGAGATTCAAGCATGGTCGTTTAGAGATTATTCCATCAGCCACCACCTACACAAAACAATGTTCTAATGCCTTCGTTTGTCAGCGAGACCAACACAGCGTACAACAACTAAAGGCCATGCTCTACCAGTGCTCCAGGTACCACAGGCAGCTTGTCAAAGAAGCATCTATGGGTGAGTTTAACATTTTTGTAGCTATAATTTGTGACAGCATAAATGCAAAGAAAGGGGAGAGTTTAATATCTTACATATATTCTTAATTCCATGGGAACACTTCTTTTCCAGTATTTGTTTAACTCATTTTACATAATTAGATCAACTCAGAGGTCAGCAAGTCTAGCAGGGAATGGAATGTGATGGTGACGACCCAATAATTCTCTTGGTCAGTGCGAACAATCAGGGGGATAAATGCTGACAGCCTAATAAGTGCAATTATCCAGTATAGGTTGTGCAGCATAAGTCTGCATCAAAAATTTTGGCTTCTTTGCACATATAACCCAGTCACATGTCTTTATATGTTTTACAAGATAAGTTGTACACAGTTGCATACTTTGTCCCTGCCTTGGCCAATTTGCTATTTGCACTGTTGCTTTGGGTTTTAGATAAGCCATCTGGAGATTTTCTGATCAATCAATCAATAAATCTTTATTTATCAGCATCTGTTACAGTCAAAATTGTTTACAGAATCCCAGGGCCTGACCCCCCAATGAGCAACAGTGGCAATGAAAAACTCCCCTGTAACAGGAAGAAACCTTGAGCAGGACCAGGCTCATGTAGGGGGACCCTCCTGCTGATGGCCGGCTGGGTAGAGAGAGAGGAGAAGGAGGAGGACAGTTAGAAGAGAGAATAGGTACAGAACATAGAAATACATTAATTACATTAATTATAATAAACTGCCGGTAGAGTTGAGTGGGTCAGCAGGGTCGGAGGTCAGCAGGCTAGCATACATCTGTAAAGGCGGCTATACCTGTAGATGTATACGGGAAAGCAGAGAAACTACACAGGAAATAACATCATCGCTGATCTACTCGGAGAGGAGACTATCTCTGTCTGTCCGTCTGTCCGTCCGTCCGTCCGTCCATCTGTCTATCTAAGATTAAGATGTATTTTATTCATCCCCGTAGGAAAATTGAATTGTAGTAGCAACCTATACAAAGTATAGAAACAGAATAAATAAATACAAATAAGATTAGAACGTCATAAGCACATATACAGCATACATTATAAGCATATATATATATATATATATGCGGTAATGTAACTGTATATATATATACATACATATTATAAGCATTATAAGCATATATACATCAATATAGAATAATATAGAAATAAAATTACAACATAAACATTACACAATTATCGTTGAGTTGGTTTGGGTGAATTATAGAATTTAATGGCGGACGGCAGGAATGACTTCCTGTACCGTTCCTTAGACCAGCGAGGCTGCAGGAGTCTGTTGCTGAAGCTGCTTCTCAGTTTGTCCACTGTGTTATGGAGTGGGTGGGAGGGATTGTCCATGATTGTCCGCAATTTCAACACCATCCTGTCCCTCACCACCTCGTCCAAGTTATCAAGTCTACAGCCAACAACAGACCCTGCCTTTTTAATGAGTTTGTTGAGTCTGTTGGCATCCTTTGCTTTAATGCCTGCACCCCAGCACACCACAGCAAAGAAGATGGTACTAGCCAGGACAGACTGGTAGAACATGTGGAGCATCCTGCTGCAAACACTGAAGGACCTGAGTCTCCTGAGGAAATAGAGTCTGCTCATGGCCTTCTTGTAAACAGCATCGGTGTTTTTGGACCACTCCGGTTTATTGTCCAGCTGAACACCCAGGAACCTGTAAGATGGGACTATTTACACATCTTTCCCACTAATGCAGACTGGGGAGGGTGGGGACTTGCTTTTACTGAAATCCACCACCATCTCCTTCGTCTTGGTCACGTTGAGCTGCAGAAGGTTCTCCCTGCTCCACCTAACAAAACTCTCCACAAGGTCCCTGTATTCATCCTCCTGTCCATTCTCCACACACCTGACTATGACTGTGTCATCCGAGTACTTCTGGAGATGACATGTCTCAGAGTGGTACTGGAAGTCAGCTGTGTAGGTGGTGAACAAAAAGGGGGAGAGCACAGTTCCTTGGGTAGAACATGTGTCAGTGTTCCTTCAGAACCTACTCCTGTCAGATCATTCTTTGATCACTTTTACATTTATGATTAAGGATTCTTCTATGCTCAGAGCACAGTCTTACAAGAGCAGATGTCTTTCAGATAATGCTGTAGCTAAGTTTAAGGAAGTGATCCCTGTGCTAATCCCAGGACCGCTGTGTGTTTCCCCAGGGATCAGTCATTATAATCTTAGCCCTGCTGAGGTTGACTCTATTGCTGAAGGTGCAGCAACCTCACTGAGAATCACACTTGATTCTGTTGCCCCCCTGAAAAAGAAAATAGTAAATCAGAGGAGGTGTGCCCCGTTATAATTCACACATCAGGACCCTCAAGCAGAAAGCGCGCAGACTAGAAAGGAAGTGGCATTCTTGTAAAATAGATAGCTATCATGCAGCCTGGAAAGACAGTCTGTTAGTTTACAAAAAGGCCCTCCGTAAGGCTAGAACAGCTTATTTTTCTTCTTTAATTGAGGAAAATAAGAACAACCCCAGGTTTCTTTTCAGCACTGTGGCCAAATTAACCAAGAGTCACAGTGTTTTAGATCCACATATCCCTTCTTCATGAGACTTCATGAGCTTCTTCACTGATAAAGTTCTAGCTATCAGACAAAAAGCTAACCAGGCCATCCCTACAACTGGACCATCACCAGATGTGCTGACTGTGGGAACATACAGGTTCTCCAACGAGCCCTTAAACTCCTTCGGCCCTATATATTTTTCTGAGGCGTCTTCGCTAATTCAGAAATCCAAGACCACCGCGTGTCTTTCCCATCCCAACACACCTGTTGAAGGATGTTTTACCATTGATTGGCAGTTCTGTCCTGGACCAGATCAATTGTTGTTTAGTGACAGGTTATGTACCCCGGTCCTACAAGGTGGCAGTGATTAAGCCGTTGCTTAAAAAAACATCACTGGATCCTGATGTCTTAGCAAACTATAGGCCGACATCCAACCTTCCTTTTATCTCTATTTTATTTAATTCTAGAGAAGGTTGTGGTGACTCAGTCACTGGAGCACCTGCAGAGAAACAGCCTGTTTGAGATGTTTCAGTCAGGCTTTAGAGCTCATCACAGCACAGAAGCAGCGCTTCTTGAAGTTACTAATGATCTTCTTATAGCTTCAGATCATGGACTGGTCTCTATGCTGGTTCTGCTGGACCTCAGTGCTGCTTTTGATACAGTTGATCACAGCATCCTGTTACAGAGACTGGAACATGTGATTGGCATTAAAGGGACAGCACTAGACTGGTTTAGATCATATTTATCTGATAGATACCAGTTTGCTCATGTCCATGGCGTTCCCTCATCATACAGTAGGGTTAGCCATGGAGTTCCTCAAGGTTCTGTACTTGAACCAATCCTTTTCACCTTGTACATGCTTCCCTTAGGGAACATTATTCAGCAGCATGGGATAAATTTTCATTGTTATGCTGATGACACTCAGCTTTATCTATCCATGAAACCAGAGGAGACAGAGAAGTTAGTGAAGCTTCAGACCTGTCTTAAAGAAAGTCCTGGATGTCTTCAAATGTCCTCCTCCTTAACCCAGGAAAAACTGAGGTCATGGTGTTTGGTCCTGAACCTCTCAGGGATAGATTAGATCACATGATCACTCTAGATGGTATCTCATTAACATCTAGTCTCTGTGTGAGGAATCTTGGAGTAACTTTTGATCAAAATCTCTCCTTCAACTCACACATTAAATTAGTCTCTAGAAGTGCCTTTTTTCACCTGAGGAACATCACAAGGATTAGAAAACTACTGACCCACCATGATGTTGAAAAGTTAGTCCATGCATGTGTTACTTCCAGGCTGGACTATTGTAATTCTTTATTATCAGGGTGTCCAAACAACTCTTTAAGAAGCCTCCAGGTGATCCAAAATGCTGCAGCTAGAGTTCTGACAGGTATTGACAAAAGAGATCACATGACTCCTGTACTGGCGTCTCTTCATTGGCTGCCCGTTAAATTTAGAATAATTTTTAACACCCTTCTTTTGACCTACAAGGTCCTCAGAGGCCTAGCTCCATCCTACCTGGAGGAGCTAGTGACACCTTACCAGCCCAATAGACCGCTCCACTCTCAGAATGCTGGTCTACTTGTGGTCCCCAGAGTTTCTAGGGGTAGAATGGGGAGCCGAGCATTTAGCTACCAGGCCCCCCTGCTATGGAACCAGCTCCCTGTCCAGGTACGGGAGGCTGACTCCATCGCTACTTTTAAGATTAGGCTTAAAACCTACCTCTTTGAAAAAGCTTATTGTTACTAATTCTGTAGTTCCAGTTATTATCATAGACAGACAAATTATCATACTTAGGGGGTCGTCTAATCATTAGGTCAACATCTTAGCTATGCTGCTATAGGCCAAGGCTGCCGGGGTCCAGAAACATGATCACCTGACAGGCCTCTGTCACCCCACTGGGTCATGGTTTCCTCTCCTCTCCTCTCCTCTCCTCTCCTCTCCTCTCCTCTCCTCTCCTCTCCTCTCCTCTCCTCTCCTCTCCTCTCCTCTCCTCTCCTCTCCTGCTCATCAATTAGACTAGTAATGCTATTTCCTGCTTCCCCCCCCTCCCTTCCGTATCCATTTACAGGTATCGCTGCCTTCAGAGCTGTATACTGACCTCTGACCCCGCTGACCCACTCAACTAGCAGCTTATTCAATTCAATTTAATTCAATATAATGTATTTTTGTATGTATTTCTATGCTCTATGCCTCTCCTCTCCTCTGCTCTCCTCTACCTCCCCCCCCTTCCCTCTACCTCTCCTCTCCTCTACCCCTTTCCTCTCCTCTCCTGTACCCCTCTCGTCTCCTCTCCTACCTATTTTATCCTCTACCTGTCCTCCCCCTTCTCCTCTCTCTCTACCCAGCCGGCCATCAGCAGGAGGATCCCCCTACATGAGCCTGGTCCTGCTCCAGGTTTCTTCCTGTTAAAGGGGAGTTTTTCCTTGCCACTGTTGCTTGTCTGGGGTTAGGCCCTGGGATTCTGGAAAGCGCCTTGAAACAATTCTGATTGTAAAAGACGCTATATAAATAAAGATTGATTGATTGAGGAGAGGAGAGGAGAGGAGAGGAGAGGAGAGGAAAGGAAAGGAAAGGAAAGGAAAGGAAAGGAAAGGAAAGGAAAGGAAAGGAAAGGAAAGGAAAGGAAAGGAAAGGAAGCTAAGCCTTGATCCAGTAGGGTGACAGAGGCCTGTCAGGTGATCATGTTCCTGGATTCTGGATAATAAAAGTAGAAATAGAGTCAGCCTCCCAGCCTACCTGGACAGAAAGCTGGTCCCACAGCAGTGGGGCCTGGTGGCTAAATGCACGGCCCCCCATTCTACCTTTAAAGACTCTGGGAACCACAAGTAAACCTGCATTCTTAGAACAGAGCGGTCTATTGGGATGATAAGGTGTCACTAGCTCCTCCAGGTAGGATGGAGATAGGCCTCTGTGGAACTTGTAGGTCAGAAGAAGAATTTTAATAGAATTTAATTTATTTTAATTTAATGGGCAGCCAATGAAAAGACGCCAGTACAGGAGTTATGTGATCTCTTTTGTCAATACCTGTCAGAACTCTAGCTGCAGCATTTTGGATCACCTGGAGGCTTCTTAAAGAGTTGTTTGGACACCCTGATAATAAACACTTACAATAGTCCAGCCTGGAAGTAACAAATGCATGGACTAACTTTTCAGCATCATGCCGCGTCAGTAGTTTCCTGATCTTTGCGATGTTTCTCAGTTGAAAAAAGGCACTTCTCGAGACTATTTTAATGTGTGAGTTAAATTGACAGATTTTGATCAAAAGTATGAGTAGCCAATGAACAGAAGCCAGTTCAGGAGTTATGTGATCTCTTTTGTCAATACCTGTCAGAACTCTAGCTGCAGCATTTCACCTGGAGGCTTCTTAAAGAGTTGTTTGGACACCCTGATAATAAAGAATTACAATAGTCCAGCATGGAAGTAACAAATGCATGGACTAACTTTTCATGAAACATACTTGGCTGTACTGCTCGAATGGCATTCAGCTTAGCTGATTGGTTAAAAGTGATGCTTTGGTTATCAACACTCTTTTGCACAGAACTTTTCCAACTAATTTCAGAGCCATTTTGGCTTGTGTAGCTCATTTAATTACCAGAACATATTTAATGTGCTTGACTTTTTTTGCTGCAGAGTATAAGTGAATTTCAATGATATGAAAAGCTATGATAAAGCAAAAAAATCTGGTCGTGTAACAAACTGCCATCTCTGCCAACAGCAGCAGCCCCTCAGCACACACCTTGCTGTGCCCTTGCCTGATCAAAGCTGGAAATAGAGGGTGTCACGACTGTAAAGCCCTCAAAGGCAAACAATAAAATTGGAGACAGAAGACAAAATCCAAAAGTTAAACAATTGATTGTTTATTAATATTTACAAACTGTGCAATCGTGATTCAAAGGTGCGTAATGGTGCTCTTCGAGGGTGGGGGGTTTGTGGAGAGAAAACACGAAAGTTAATTTAACAAGTACAGCAAGGTTACCAATGGAAAGGACAGAGCCATCTTACACTGATTGGCTGGTGTTGGCTGCTTAAGAGGAGTCCCAATAACACCGATTAGCCACAGGTGAGGCAGCAAAAGCAAGAGTCAGAAAACGGGTCAACCCCATCCACTTACGGAAACAAGTCGCAATAACATAACAAGCAATAAAGACAGGATCATGATACAGACACAAGTCGCAGTTAATTTATTTGGATTTGCTTGGTGATTTCAATTATAATACTGTGTAAATATAACACAACCATATAGCACTTTTCCCTTAGTCTAATTCAGAGTTAAATATATTTATGTTAATTTGTTTTGTCATTCATCCCAAAGCAGCAAGCAAGCTGCACATTATGGCAGACAACAACAATAATATGAATAAAGTCTTACACCTGCAAAATTATTTATGCAGCTGGTTATTGCTAGTACATTAAACAAATCCTTAGATAAGTTGCCCAAAGGCTACAACAAGGTCACAGTTAATTTTCTTACAAGTCGAATAATATGTTTTATAAAACATGATTTCATTATAAATGTTGCTAAACTATACTTGGGTGGCTGCTCTGAGCACCAAAATATCAGTTGAAATGAGTCCCACTATTATTTTACATAAGGATAAAGGATAAGGATAAAAAACTTTATTGATCCCACATTGGGGAAATTGCAAGTTACAGCAGTAGCCCGTGGTGTACAATACAGAAAAGTACTAAAAGAAAAAAAATTAAAATAAAAAGACTCTTATATTATGTGCATTGCTATGTACATTGTACAGTATATACAGAAATTAAAATTATGTAGAGAAGGAGTGTCAGACAGTGTGAAGAAAAATGAAGGTGCAAATAAGATGTGCAAATAAGACATTCCAGAGGTAGGATGATTAGTTAGTGCAAATTTGCAAACCCTGGGTTATTTGTTCTACAATTAAGTGTTGTGCATGTTGAACAATCTGACGGCAGTTGGGATAAATGACCTGCGGTAACGTTCCCTTTTGGGTGTAACAGTCTGCTGCTGAAGGAGCTGCTTAAGGCCTCCACAGTCTCGTGTAGGGAGTGAGAGGGGGTGTCCATAATTGATGTCAGCTTGGCTAACATCCTCCTCTCACCCACCTCGTCAATGGAGTCCAGAGAACAGTCCAGGAGTGAGCCAGCCCAGTCTGACCAGTTACATGTATTATTATTTAATTTTGATTTATTATTTTTAGTTTTGAATCCACTTTTGGTCTGCTCAACTTAAGCAGTTGGGATTAGTCTGAAAAAAACCCTAAAACCTTTAATGAGAGAAAGACACCTGTAGCATTGCTACATCAGAACATCTTCCAAGAGGAATTTCATGGGCAATCAATGTCATTTACATTATACACTTATTTTTCTGTCTGACAGGCCAAGGTTTATACTGTCATCTCTATGGTCTGCGTGACCTGGCACTTTCCAAGGACCAGGAACTGCACAGCCTGTATACAGATTATGACCTAGATCACTTCACCTTGTCCACCAGCACAGTCCCCAACCTATCCTTCAGAATGGTAGTCTTTGCCCCAGATGTGCCTGATGGATTTGGTCTTCACTATTGTTTGCACGATAACACCATTAGCTACAGTACTACAAGCTACCTGGACGGCAGCCACCAGGAATTTAATCGATGTGTGTACAAGTCTTTAGAAGACATATTTACTGTCCTAGAAGAAAAACCATTCAGTTGACTTTAATGACTAGGAAAGATGTATACTGTATGAGTGAGACATGTATATGGTTCATGGGAAATAGACCGACTGTAGCTTCCTATGTATTTTAATGGCGCTTGAAAACGTTTTCACTGAAGCTTTGCAATGATATACTAATCGTACATGTCGACTCTGTGAAAGGACTTGATTTTCATCTCATTGTATGTGGAGACAATAATCTCATTGTATAGGAACAATAAAGATCGTCCATAGATTCTGACACTTGATTGTCCTTCTGCTTTTTGCTCTCCTTTTCCTCCATGCATCAGCACTCACACACGCACACATAGTAAATCATAAGAGACAAATGACTGCATTTGTCATTCACATCTATTCGAGATCTCTGGTTAAAGGCACCATTCCTCTTGCACAATGCACCATCAGAGGGGCTCATTGAGCATCATTGTCCATCCACCTGCTACATTATTAGATTATTCATTAAAGGCTTTTTGCTTGCTTTTCACTCACAAACTAAATGTTATTCACCTTTAAATATTCAGGGCGCAGGGAACAGGGGCGGCCCTCCAGGAAACACAGAACACCAGCACACGACGAGGAAGACGAACAGACAGCCTTGAGACCAACAGACACACTGGCAAGACGCAACCTGCTTAAATAGGCAGCACGATGTAAATTGCCTACAGATGCGCCTGCCAGCAGTGCTAGCTGCCACCAATTGTGCCCCCATACCAGTTGTAGCAATGTAAAAAGAGACTCTGGCTTAATGAAAAATGTAATGGACACAAAAACTGCGAGGTGAATCAATCTCACTTGAACCACAAAAATCAAGTGAGTACGCAGGAAAAGTTCTCCTGTAAAACTCAGACGGTGCCCACGGCAGTTAATATAGCCATCTGGCGTTGGGTAGATCTCCCAGGTGGTTTTATATAGACAAGGTTATTGCAAATGATGAGCGAGTGTGAAAAAAATGTTAGCCAAATCATAAACAACCTCTATTCCACTGCACTTCAGACAAAAAACAGAGTGAGGTAAGGTAAAAACAAACACCAGCCAGCACAGAAACACGAGACACAACCGCATTCGCCTCAATGGACACCTCTTGGTGGCCTACCAGGCTTGTCAGGAAGTCCCTGCAAAAGTCACTTAAAAGTTCATGGTCCATAATGATTTTACAGGAAATCCAGGACTGCAATGGTGAGAGACTGTAGTGAGGAAGTGCAGCTGTTTTTGTTAGCATGCTTTCTGGGACAGTTAGCTGCAGCTTCTTAGAAAGAAAATACCCATTCACACCAGAGTCTCGGGGTTTCATACCATGAAGTTTAAGTCTGCATTCAAGATTCCTCAGTGTGTCTTCTATGGAACACCTGTATTTTTCCCTCTCTCTCTGGGCCATGTTGGTCTCCTTCTCCTGAGGGTGGTAAAGACCATGTAGATTACAACAATTGGTCAGGATGCATCAGGACACGGGTCTGATGAGCCCGCTGTATTTTCAGGTCAATGCCTTGATGCTAGCAACTCACTTTCCCTATTCCCCCTCTGCCGCTCCATAGATGAATGTTGTTTTTTCTCGATCAGGATTCTAATTGGGTTAATTTTTACTGCATGAATCTTTGTTGGTTGAAATATGTGGAGAGTGTCTTAGTTGCCTCCTCGATCCTTCCCTCCACCTTTTCCATCCAGGACCTCATCAATACGGTATGATAGACTCTGCACTGGTATTGCAAGATTATTGAGCTTCCACTTGACTTCTTGCCTCACTTAATTAATTTCCTCTTTTGTACAATCATTCTGCTACAGAATATCATTCTTTAGCCTATTAATTGCATTAACTGATGATACATCTAGAGTCCAGGTCTGTTCCTGAATTCCTCTGACTTGCCGCTACTCTACTACGGGTGTTAGCTTGAACTAGTCCTGTGTTGCTAGCATTCGACGTTGAGTTGTGTTTATTTTGTCTTTTGGTATTTTTTCCTTTTTCCCTCGGTCTTTGGTGATTCTTCCTCCAGTCCCTCCACCCGACCCTTGCTCAAATATGAAGTATTTATTAAGCCTGGGTGAGCTGCTCTACAGTATGTCTTACTCCAGCATTAGCCAAACCAGAAGCCCGTAATACAAATTTTATTGTATGCATGCATGTGAGTATGTGTTTATTTGTACATGGAAACCAAAAGTAACTTCTCACGACTAACATCACACCCCTTCACACCCACTCACCGCCATCAGCTACACAAGGTGTAGCTACACAACAAAGTGTTCCCTTGATTGATCATGGATACTAGCTCATAACTTCTATTGAAACATTAACTGTGGTTAAACCCTCTTGTTTTTAGCAGCAAAGTAGTTTTACCAGTTCCAACATCTGCATATTCGTCTGTTTAGACAGTTACACTGGGGGAGTTTTGTCTTCACAGAACACTAAAGTCTGTTTGTTGTGTAAAAGAAAACCATTTCCACGGAGACATATCTTAAAGGCAAAATTGAAAAAATCTAATTGGAAACGTTATTTTCGGCATGATGGCCAATCTACTCTCTGCACGGTACACAGCATTACTGGGGAAGCCTGCAAAATTGAATTTAAGAATCTCTGCTCTTGATATCCGTAGAATAAACTACAGCAGCAAAAAGCCATCTTCAGGTGACTATTTGCAACAAAGTCTTGTGCCAACAATGCATTACCAGAAGAGTTTACCCAGGTAAGGAGTTAAAACGTGTCATACATATTTTCTTCAACTTTAGTTATTTTGCTAAATTAAAATAATAATAATAATGGAAACGAACACTGTTGCAAATTGTTCTTTATTCTTCTCTTTTCACAGAAATGTTCTTTCAAACACAACTCTGTCACTTGCTGTTGTTAACTTGCAGTGTTTCATTGATATTGCTTAACATATGTGGGCCACCAGAAAATGCAAAACTCTTTTCAACAACAGGCTTCCTATACCAAATCTTGAGGACACTATGAGGAGGTTTTTAGCTGCCAAGAGGCCTTTGTTGAGTGATCACCAGTTCAGGTAAATTCCCACACTGATATTTCAATATTTTTTTAAATTGCATATACACTCATGGCACATGGATTTATTTTTTCATATCTGTAACCTTCAATTACTATAAGATGATGTTCTTTTCAGCAATTTTACAAAACCCCTAAATTCATTCAGTAGTTTAGATTGGCCTGGGTAATAAGAACTCTCAAACTTTAATAGTGTGCATAAACAAGAAATAATGTATATTTTAAGACATGTATGGCCGCTTTCAAAATATTAAAGTTCACTTTATTTACACTGTACAGGTCATAAGGACAAGGCTGGAAAATAAAGCTAGCATCAAACTAGAACTGCATAGCATAATACAATATGAATAGTAAATGGTATTACGATTTTTACAACATGTACAAAAATTATAAAGAGAAAAAGTGCAGAATTTGAAAGCTGAATGTTCATCCACAAACACCACAGCAAGGGAATGTCAGATGCTTTGTCAAAACCATCACAGTGAAGTTCAGAAAGTCTCAAACCTTTTTGTGACAGAAAATGACAGCCAGTATGAAGCAATAACTTTATTCATTCATGCTCTGTTTTGCTCCCATGAAAAATAATTTCAAATAGGCTCACATTTCTCGTCCTTTCAGCTGTGCCACCAGTACAGGTGTGGCTGCAGGCTTTCTGTGTTCTTTAAAAAAAAGTCCATAAACTGGAACGTTTCTTTCCTGGTTGTCCTTCTTGTATAGCCTTTAGCTCACACCATTTAACAATCAAATCATTAAAAAAAGGAAATATTGTTAGGTTACCCTCATAAAATTTGGGGCCCCAACTCTGTTGTATCAGAGAAAACACATAAACAAAATCAGAAACGTTGTTATGCAATTTAATCAATCTCTTGTTGGTGTAGAGCAGTGGTCTCAGGCTCGCGGACGATAGTTTGCGGCCCTCGCCGTAATAATAAAGTTTAATGTTGGTGCGGCCCGCGAGTTTGATATGAATGTCGCTTAACAGTGTTGTGTGCAGAGTTGAATTAACCTACCAATCACGGTGGAGTATATGGCTCTCGGGGGCGGGACATCGACCGGGCTCGATACAAGCAGAGAAACATTTCTCAACAATCAATCAGTTCTTGCCAATTACACAACAGTTAGTTCCAACCAAGCAATCTGATTGGACAAGAGACGTCCCATGAGTGCTCATATTGAGCATAACAGCACTGAGACTTTTTTTTACTCCGCTGTTCAGGCGCTTCAGTAAGTAGAGACAGGAGCTCAGTCAGAGCCACACTCCCCCGATCAGGAGCTGCTCCCGCCTCTGCTGCCTGTTACAGTTACAAACGGACCTGAAAGTTAAAACCCGGTCCGACCTGTGTCGATCACATAGCAGGTAAACAAACGTAATATGGTATCGACAACGTCTCTGTATAACTTCACGCTGGTCCTGTTGCTCCGGTACTAATCAGGACAGTGGCTCCTTTAGTGACAACTTGCACTGGAGCTCGATGGAAACGGGGCGCTCGCTTGAAATGTTTACGTGCTGCCTGGCAACAGCCTCGTCCCCCTTCCATAGCGGAACTATTTGTCTCGGCGGAGCCAAATTAATGGTTAAATAAACAAACAAATCATAATCTTTTGTTGCTTGTTACTGTTCACTGTTGAATTGGAGCAGTTTGTTGTGATCTCGCAACATTGGGCGTTGGCGCACATTGCGGAAATTAGGTTCTCCGTGCGTCGACTAAACACGAAACTTCAACGCGACAGCGACACCGAGTGGGATTATATATACACAGCCCCAAACATGTCTTTTTCAAAGCCTGCAGTGAAGAGAAAGGTTGGTGATGAACACAGTCAATTTCAGGAAAAGTGGGAAATATAATATTTCTTTGTTGAGCACAGGGGCACCCCAACGTGTCTTATTTGCAGAGAGAAAGTTGCAGTGCACAAGGAATACAATTTGAAACGTCATTTCACAACTAGGCATGCTGAGGAGTATGCAAAATGCCAGGGAGATGAGAGAGCCAACCGGGTTGCCAATCTTAAAACAAGTCTATTGAGGCAACAAGATTTCTTTAAGAAAGCAACCAAAGAGAGTAATGCAGCAGTCGAAACTAGCTATGTGGTTAGTGAGATGATTGCTAAAGCAGGAAAGCCATTCATGGACGGTGAATTTGTCAAAAAGTGCATATTAGAGGCTGCAGGTATTGTCTGTCAGTTTAGCAACATCAGCCTTTCTGCCAACACCATGGCAGAGAGCATTTCTGACCTGTCAAGTGATATTTATGATTAACTTTGTGAGAAAGCAAAATGTTTTAGTGTATACTCAGTTGCTCTTGATGATACCACAGACATCGCCAACACTGTCCAGCTCGCAATATATGTCCGTGGTGTTGAAGACAATTTTGAAGTGATGGAGGAGTTGCTCATAGTAATTCCAATGCATTGCCAGACCACAGCTCAGGAGATATTTCACCAGCTATGTAATGCCATTCAGAATGTCGGTTTGCAATGGAAGAGGTTTGTTGGAATAACAACCGATGGAGCGCCATCAATGACAGAGAGAAAAAATGGACTGGTGGCACTTGTTAAAAAAAACTGGAAGAGAAGGGTATGGAAGAGGCCATTGCTTTGCACTGCATTATCCATCAGCAGGTCCTTTGCAGCAGATGCCTGAAGTTTGATAATGTGATGTCTGTCATTGTGAAATGCATCAACCACATCAAATCCAGGGTTTTAAAGCGCAGACGGTTCTGTACTTTTTTAGAGGAGATGGAATCAGAATATGGAGATGTGCTTTACTTCACTGGGGGACGTTAGCTCAGCAGGGGAAACATGCTGAAGAAATTTTTTGAGTTGAGAGAAGAAGTGAAAGCCTTCATGGAGAAGGATGGGGTGGCTGTTCCTGTGATGAGTGATCCCAAATGGCTCATGGACTTAGCTTTTCTTGTTGACATAACACATGAACTTAATGTACTGAACAAGAAGTTACAAGGCCAGGGGCAACTTGTCAGTGCTGCCTATGATAACGTCAGAGCATTCACCACAAAACCTTTGTTATGGAAAGCCCAGGTCTCTCAGGAAACCTTTGCCATTTCCCAGCATGCAAGGCACTCATGGATGCAGGCACACTGTCGCGGAATTTTTAGGCGTTTTGAGCAGTAAACAATGAATCTAAGTTACTGCGTAGGAGATGGTTTTATTCCAGTCAGTCAGTCAGGATACATACACGGAAGCATGCGGAGAGATCTCTACTAAGTGTTCACAGTTCTGATCTTATATAGCCGAAGGCCCGCCTCTGAGGCGCGGAAACAGGACGTCTTCACAGCATGTGTGTGCTGCATGCACAGGACACAGGACGTCAACACAGTAGGTGTGCGCTGCATGCACCGCAAGTGTTTGGTGCCTTCACAGCAGGTGTTCCGGTTGGCGCAAGAAGTTGAATGACTGAGAATGCCCCCCAGTCGTTTGACGCTGGTCTCCTTTGAACCTTTGTTTCTTGCAAATGCATGAGGTGGCAAACGGACTTCATCTGCTCTCCTAAATTTCCGTTTCAACCCTTCCTTTTGCACTCAATTTACATTTCACAATAAAATTCCATTTCAATTCCCTCCCTTTGCACTCAAGTTACAATTTACACTCAAATTCCATTTCAACACCATTCAGTGATCAGAAGTATGTTGATGTAATTTTGAAGCTGCAGGAGGAATTTGAACACAGATTCGCAGACTTCAAGACGCACAGAGCCAGATTTCAAATTTTTGCGGACCCCTTCTCTTTTGATGTGCAAGATGCTCCTCCTGTGCTTCTAATGGAGTGTGCAACTTCAGTGCAACTCTGAACTTAAAGCCAAGTTCAGGGAGGTTAGTGGAAAAGCAGACAAGCTTGGCCAATGACCCCCAGCTTCCCTGAGCTTTCCCGGATGTTCAAGCGGACCATGTGCCTTTTTGGGAGCACATACTTGTGCGAAAAGCTCTTCTCCACCTTGAACTTCAATAAGTTCAAGTACAGGTCTAGACTGACTGATGAGCATCTTCAAGCCCTATTGAGGGTCTCAACTGCTTCATCCCTCAAGCCAAATGTAGCTCGGCTATGTGAGAGGAAGCGCTGTCAGGTCTCTAGCAGCAAGAAGTAGGCAAGAGAAGCCCTGTTCAGAACAGTTCATGTTCAATGATCCATTCTTGTTCAGAAAGCTAGAGGTTAAAGAACTGTTAATACAGACATTTGAATGTGAATAATAATAATTAAATTTCTCTGGTCAGCAGCAACTATATGTGGTTTCTTCACTTTTCTATATCTGCTGTATTATTATTATTTATTTATTTATTGCTGATTGCTTTATTTTCTTATTAATTCTTAATTTGTTTATTTTTTCATCTTATTTTGTGTTTTTTTAAAAATGGTGGTTGTGATGGGCCTAATGCGGCCCAGACTCTGCCCCCAGGTAAATTGAGTTTGAGACCCCTGCTGTAGAGAGAATGAGCTCTTCAACAATACAGTGAGACTTTTTTTTCTGATTGGAAAAATCCCAGATCTAGCTAGGATTGTGCATAGTTTGCAAATTCCTGAGGCTAGTTAGTTTCTGGAATCATGAAGTGTACCGAGATGAGACATTTGTTACAATCTTTGACAACTGCCACTAAATGGTACCATTATTCTCTTTACCCAGCCGGCCATCAGCAGGAGGGTCCCCATAAATGAGCCTGGTCCTGCTCAAGGTTTCTTCCTGTTAAAGGGGAGTTTTTCCTTGCCACTGTTGCTTGTCTGGGGTTAGGCCCTGGGATTCTGGAAAGCGCATTGAAACAATTTTGATTGTATAAGATGCTATATAAGAGAAGAAATGGACCACTTCTTGTCAAAGTGACAGGTTGACCTTCCCCTGAACCCGCCCACACCTGTTCCCCCCCCCCCCCCCCCCCCCGCCTCCCGCCTCCCGCCTCCCGCCATTCTCCCTTGCCCGCCTTTTTTTTTAAAAGGGAGGAGTGTGGATCCCCCCCCCCCCCCCCCCCCCCCACCTCCCTTTCTCCCTCCCGCCTCCCGCCTCCCGCCATTCTCCCTTGCCCACCTGTTTTTAAAAAGGAATGGCGGGAGTTACAAAACAGTTACAAATCAGTTTTGCCATAGTCCTGACATATCCATCTGTCGGCAACATGAGTAGTTCTACATCCGTGATTGGTGAGACGGCTGTGACCGTTATAAGAGAATTGTGTGGAAAAGTAGTTGAAAAATCCACGGTGTTTGTACAGCGTTCTCAGGCGTCACCTTGTGAGCCTTTGCAGCAAGAATGGTCTTTGGAGCCTTATAGTCAAACAGGGAGTTTTGGGTATGTGTTCCGTTACAAGACGGGGGAGTTGATTCTCTATCAGCGGGAAGAATCTTCCAGTGAGGGGTCTATGTTGTCGGCTACGATGTCTTCCAATGACTGGGGTGTGTTGAAACTGATCAAACCGGGAATGGTGTGTGTGACTGAAGAAGGCTGTGAAGAAAGAAACAGCACAGAACAGAAACCTTCCACAGAACAAACATTTGTGAGCATTTGGTTGACGAAAACCTCGGGTACGGGAAGATGGTTCTATCGTGCTAGCTACAAGATGCAGATGGAAGAGATGTCAGGGAAACCGAGACAGTATTTTGTCTTGGATCTTTTTAACTCAGACTGTGGGGTTTTCAGCAACGTGTTGACTCTACCTCTTGCAGCATGGATCGAAAAGATGCATGAAATGGATGATAAAATCACAAAATTTTTTCACCATTGTCGTCTTTGGAACAACACTGTGGTGACGAAAAAAAGAGTCCTCCCTCGTGTAAGCCCACACCCATATCTCAAATGTATAAAAGACGTTCGTCTGAACCATACGTTACCCACTACCGGAGTGAAACACTAAGGAGAGCATGTCTACCAACAGAAGCGTCAAGAGCGGATCTGACAATCCGAGCAATTCCTATCTGTGGGATGAGGATGAGACACAAGCGGAATGCCGTCAACGTCGGCTTCGGCCTCGCAGGCTGGATTTTGACTCACTCATCCAACGCTCGGATCCCACGGATTCTAACGAGTCTCTCACTCCTTGGCTAAGCCCTCCACCAACCCCACCCCTCGGACGCTCGGCATCGGATCCTGGGGTGTCCAGTCCTCACTCACCCTCACTGACACCACCCGTCAGAGACTCGGTATCACTTCCAGAGCTGTCCGAGTCTCTTCTCCAAGGCAGAGATCCTGCGCCGTCTCCGGCTTCTTCATGTCCAGGTTCTCCAATCTCTGTGAGCGGTGTGGAGAGTCCTTCACGCTCAACAACCCCTGATCCGCCTTTGCCCGACGACGCATCGGATCTCCCCGGGGCTGTATGTAACGGTGCTGACCAGCTTGACGGCTGGGCATCTGAATTCTTTGGTCTGGTAAAAAAAGGCGTTCTTCATCTACTTAGCGTCGTCCTGGACCTGTACAAGGGTGAGGTTTGCAACGGATGTCGGATCGACCACCCCAGCCAGCGCCAACACCAGTGTTTGGATGTGATCGAACCGGGTTTCTACCGCAACAACTTTTACATGTTGATGAAAAGACTCTACACACCCAAGTTCATTCCTGCTATTCAAAATTTCCTGAAAGCGTGCGGTGTCAACGCTGACTACGTGAAAGTCAAGATCGCCGCAGAGAGCCTTTTGCTCGAGCTGAAATCCAGCGAATTAATCTACACTCCCATCCAACAAATGTACGAGAGTATCGCCGACAACGACAGCGAGATTAAACAGGAACATCTGGACACGGTGACTCAGTACTGGACTGAAAACACTTATATCTGAAAACACCATTTTCAGATATAAAATGGGGAGCTTCTGGGGAAAAGTTGTAAACGATGTAGAAGGTGTCAAGATCCAATTGATCAAGGGTCAGATAATAAACATCTTGTACCAGGCTATTGAGAACAAAACGGCTTCAAACAAAAACATCTTGCTGGAAAAAACCAGAACGTGTGCAGGACCCGCACTTTGGGAAGAGATGGTAAATGACACGATGCTTATGAGCAAATCTGGATTGTCGGATTGTTTTAAAGTAATTTTTAAAGAACTGTCCAACGATGTTGTAAAACCATGTCATATGATAGCCTTTTATGCTTTGCTCATTGATGTGACCAGCAGACTTGTGCAAAACAACCATTCTGTAAGCATCTTGGAAGAACTTGGAAAATTTCACGATGATATCTGCCTCAGTCTAGATCATAAAGTCTTAACTCAAACTCTATTGATGATAACGCATTGGTCTTAGACTAGTTTTTGACTATCTGTACTTTCACATTACAAATGTTACAAATGTATTTGCTCATGTTACTCACAAAATGTATTTACTCGTGTTACTCACAAAATGTGTATGCTAAAGATTTCTTAACAGCTAATAAAAAAATAAATACCTCTCAAACGAGCATCCCTTCTCATTCTGTTTTCAACATGTCTGAGACACGCTTCATGGAAAAAGTGTACTATGATCCCGCGCATCCCGGTAGCCTCGGTGGTGTAGAGCGGCTCCATAAGGGGGTGCAAGAAGAAATGGGAAAGACGGTTCCTCGAGAAAATGTTAAAACATTTCTACAGGGACAGGACGCTTACACTCTACACAAACCGGCCAGGATACATTTTCCAAGAAACAGGGTTTTCGCCCCCCGCCCTTTAAACCAATTTCAAGCGGACCTGTGCGATATGCAAGCCCTGACGTAAGCTTTTTTGGAAAATATGTCTATGACCGTTAATAAATAATTATATCCGTCATTATGCTCCGACAGGGCTTGCATATCGCACAGGTCCGCTTGAAATTGGTTTAAAGGGCGGGGGGCGAAAACCCTGTTTCTTGGAAAATGTATCCTGGCCGGTTTGTGTAGAGTGTAAGCGTCCTGTCCCTGTAGAAATGTTTTAACATTTTCTCGAGGAACCGTCTTTCCCATTTCTTCTTGCACCCCCTTATGGAGCCGCTCTACACCACCGAGGCTACCGGGATGCGCGGGATCATAGTACACTTTTTCCATGAAGCGTGTCTCAGACATGTTGAAAACAGAATGAGAAGGGATGCTCGTTTGAGAGGTATTTATTTTTTTATTAGCTGTTAAGAAATCTTTAGCATACACATTTTGTGAGTAACACGAGTAAATACATTTTGTGAGTAACATGAGCAAATACATTTGTAACATTTGTAATGTGAAAGTACAGATAGTCAAAAACTAGTCTAAGACCAATGCGTTATCATCAATAGAGTTTGAGTTAAGACTTTATGATCTAGACTGAGGCAGATATCATCGTGAAATTTTCCAAGTTCTTCCAAGATGCTTACAGAATGGTTGTTTTGCACAAGTCTGCTGGTCACATCAATGAGCAAAGCATAAAAGGCTATCATATGACATGGTTTTACAACATCGTTGGACAGTTCTTTAAAAATTACTTTAAAACAATCCGACAATCCAGATTTGCTCATAAGCATCGTGTCATTTACCATCTCTTCCCAAAGTGCGGGTCCTGCACACGTTCTGGTTTTTTCCAGCAAGATGTTTTTGTTTGAAGCCGTTTTGTTCTCAATAGCCTGGTACAAGATGTTTATTATCTGACCCTTGATCAATTGGATCTTGACACCTTCTACATCGTTTACAACTTTTCCCCAGAAGCTCCCCATTTTATATCTGAAAATGGTGTTTTCAGATATAAGTGTTTTCAGTCCAGTACTGAGTCACCGTGTCCAGATGTTCCTGTTTAATCTCGCTGTCGTTGTCGGCGATACTCTCGTACATTTGTTGGATGGGAGTGTAGATTAATTCGCTGGATTTCAGCTCGAGCAAAAGGCTCTCTGCGGCGATCTTGACTTTCACGTAGTCAGCGTTGACACCGCACGCTTTCAGGAAATTTTGAATAGCAGGAATGAACTTGGGTGTGTAGAGTCTTTTCATCAACATGTAAAAGTTGTTGCGGTAGAAACCCGGTTCGATCACATCCAAACACTGGTGTTGGCGCTGGCTGGGGTGGTCGATCCGACATCCGTTGCAAACCTCACCCTTGTACAGGTCCAGGACGACGCTAAGTAGATGAAGAACGCCTTTTTTTACCAGACCAAAGAATTCAGATGCCCAGCCGTCAAGCTGGTCAGCACCGTTACATACAGCCCCGGGGAGATCCGATGCGTCGTCGGGCAAAGGCGGATCAGGGGTTGTTGAGCGTGAAGGACTCTCCACACCGCTCACAGAGATTGGAGAACCTGGACATGAAGAAGCCGGAGACGGCGCAGGATCTCTGCCTTGGAGAAGAGACTCGGACAGCTCTGGAAGTGATACCGAGTCTCTGACGGGTGGTGTCAGTGAGGGTGAGTGAGGACTGGACACCCCAGGATCCGATGCCGAGCGTCCGAGGGGTGGGGTTGGTGGAGGGCTTAGCCAAGGAGTGAGAGACTCGTTAGAATCCGTGGGATCCGAGCGTTGGATGAGTGAGTCAAAATCCAGCCTGCGAGGCCGAAGCCGACGTTGACGGCATTCCGCTTGTGTCTCATCCTCATCCCACAGATAGGAATTGCTCGGATTGTCAGATCCGCTCTTGACGCTTCTGTTGGTAGACATGCTCTCCTTAGTGTTTCACTCCGGTAGTGGGTAACGTATGGTTCAGACGAACGTCTTTTATACATTTGAGATATGGGTGTGGGCTTACACGAGGGAGGACTCTTTTTTTCGTCACCACAGTGTTGTTCCAAAGACGACAATGGTGAAAAAATTTTGTGATTTTATCATCCATTTCATGCATCTTTTCGATCCATGCTGCAAGAGGTAGAGTCAACACGTTGCTGAAAACCCCACAGTCTGAGTTAAAAAGATCCAAGACAAAATACTGTCTCGGTTTCCCTGACATCTCTTCCATCTGCATCTTGTAGCTAGCACGATAGAACCATCTTCCCGTACCCGAGGTTTTCGTCAACCAAATGCTCACAAATGTTTGTTCTGTGGAAGGTTTCTGTTCTGTGCTGTTTCTTTCTTCACAGCCTTCTTCAGTCACACACACCATTCCCGGTTTGATCAGTTTCAACACACCCCAGTCATTGGAAGACATCGTAGCCGACAACATAGACCCCTCACTGGAAGATTCTTCCCGCTGATAGAGAATCAACTCCCCCGTCTTGTAACGGAACACATACCCAAAACTCCCTGTTTGACTATAAGGCTCCAAAGACCATTCTTGCTGCAAAGGCTCACAAGGTGACGCCTGAGAACGCTGTACAAACACCGTGGATTTTTCAACTACTTTTCCACACAATTCTCTTATAACGGTCACAGCCGTCTCACCAATCACGGATGTAGAACTACTCATGTTGCCGACAGATGGATATGTCAGGACTATGGCAAAACTGATTTGTAACTGTTTTGTAACTCCCGCCATTCCTTTTTAAAAACAGGTGGGCAAGGGAGAATGGCGGGAGGCGGGAGGCGGGAGGGAGAAAGGGAGGTGGGGGGGGGGGGGGGGGGGGGGGGGATCCACACTCCTCCCTTTTAAAAAAAAAGGCGGGCAAGGGAGAATGGCGGGAGGCGGGAGGCGGGAGGCGGGGGGGGGGGGGGGGGGGGGGGGGGGGAACAGGTGTGGGCGGGTTCAGGGGAAGGTCAACCTGTCACTTTGACAAGAAGTGGTCCATTTCTTCTCTTATATAAATAAAGATTTGATTTGATTATTCAGACAATGAGAAACAGCTGAAGGTGACTTGTGAAATGAGGGTAAAATCTCTGAGATCGCCGTGCCTCAGCGCACTCCCACCAAGACTGCATTGTGCTCTATTTGCCAAATGTCTTTGAGCTGTCAAATAAAATGCTCATATTATTTTTTCTCATTTGAATCATCTTTATTTCACTCTCACCACAAACACACAGAAAGTTTTCCACAACAGCATCTTTCATACGGCTTTTTTTACCCCTCTCCTAAATCCACAGCTACCATTTCTCCTGCGCCACAAGTCATTGTCGTCCAAAAGAAATGATCCAAACACTAGTGTAAATACGCACCTGGAGACAATTACAAAAAATTACCAACAATATCTTTAAAAAGTAACCTGAAATTGCTGAATTACTGTAAAAAAAAAAAAAAGACATCTTGACACACTTTGGTGAGCAACATGTTTGATTTCAACACATTTGCTGCAATGTCTTCAAGTTTGTCTCAAATCTTGCACCAAGCTTTGTTATTGGATGTGCACCAACCTGCTGAGCTCTGACCCACTCATTTCTTACAATGACAGCTTGCTGTAATTAATGTATTTCCATCATCTATACCTACTCTTTCTTCTACCTGCATCCCCCTTCTCCTCCATCTCTACCCAGCCGGTCATCCGCATGAGGGTTGCCCTATATGGGCCTGGGCTTGGTCCTGTTCAAGGTTTCAGGCCAGTGTTGCTTGTTGGGGATATTGACAGAATTGAGGAGGAGGAAGAGGCAGAAAGGCCTTCCCGCTCAGAAGGCACTTGTCTGCATGTTTGAGTCCAACAACTGCGACACAGAGTACCAGAAGATTGTTCTTTTCAAAACGTCTCCCAGCATTTATTGAAGGATCAAGGAATCAGGATTACAACAGCTAATGAGTCCAAAAATAAATGAAGATGCACAGAGCAAAAGCTTAGTGGGTAATCAAGACCCAAAATGAACAGAAGTTAGCACCGCACCGCCTCTGGTCTGCACTGCCTCCAGGTGCCACAACGGTCACCAGGCCAACTGGACCTCTCTGGACTTGGCATGAAGCCTTATGCTGCTACCCAATGCTAACAGCCAGTTTTTATACTCACTAAGGAATACCAGGTCCATGTGTGAATATCATGTGATTTCAGAGCAAAGACTGCCAGTTCCAGACATTTGTTCGAGGAGATGAGACACCGTGCGCCCAACAGGCAACTTATCTTTATGCAATGCACTTGCTGTATGTTGCTCAAAACTCGGTGTAACCCAGGTTACTAAGCCTTAAATAATAGCTCAGTTTGTCAGTTGTTAGAATAAATAAATTAAGCAGACAAACAACAGCTGATGGTGTTAACACAAAACTTTATGAACTTAGAGAACTGCACCACGTGGTGAAAAGGTGTGCGGAGTGCAGCTCGTTCCTCCGAAAGAGGGGCGCGTGGTGACCGAGGACTAGACGTGAGATAAACGAGGAAAGTTACTAAGAAGGAATGAAATACGAGAAGATATCATTGGTCCACGTTTACCACAAAGCCGGTGAAATGATCAGACGCTGGTGATTGGGTGGTAGCGGCTTTTGAAGCGTGTAGATTGCTAACCAGCTGCGACGGTCACCAATGAATGGTACCTAGGTGAAACCACCACGCCCCCAGTGAGAAAACCAGGAAAACAAAACTCAAACAAAAGGCACCAACACAAAGGCCATGGCAGTACTGGCCATCTGGCCCGGTTGATAGGCAGGGGCTGGAACACAATGGTGGTTGGCCAGCCATTAATTCTGTTGGGAGGAATGCAGAAGGGCCCTCCACACACATCTGCAACGACTCAGATTGGCCCGGACAGATGGCACTGCCACTTCATCCTCCTGGAATTCAAACAATGGTGCTTGGTACACCAGGGTAGCCATTAAGGGCGACACTCCAGTGGCAGAATAGACCAGCGAGTTATGGGCATACTCCACCCAGGGTAGGAATGAACTCCAGGAAGTTTCGGGCCACACTGACCACACAGAGGCTCCCAGCACAGCGCAGAAAGCTCTCCAGACTTGGGAAGTGATTTGGGGTCCTCGGTCTGACACAATATCCTTAGGGAGACAAACAACATGTTGGACCAGGAGATCCCCAATCTCTGCTGCGGAAGGGAGTCTTGTGAGAGGAATGAAGTGGGCAGCCTTGGAAAAACGATCAACCACGGTGAGGATGGCATTATTCCCGTCCGATGGGGAAAGACTAGTGACAAAGTTCACTGCAATGTGTGACCAGGGGCACCGAGGGATGTCTAGCAGATTGAGAAGGCCAGCAGGAGATTGGTGGGAGGACTTTCCACGGGCACAGACTGAACAGGCCGCTATTGGACAAGCCTTGGCATCTCGAGCCATAGAGGGCCACCAGAAGCATTGCCTAAAGGTGAGAGGGGTGTGACTCAACTGCATGGGTTCAAAGATCAGGAGGAAAGGCAGGACAAAAAGAACTTAAATCCTCCATACTGCCTGGTTGGTGACGAATTGTGCCATGGGTCCTCTCTCGAGCCTGGATGCAGAAATCGATTCTTAATGCCAGTTCTATGAGGCCATCTAGTTACTGTGACACCTCATAAGAAATCAGCTAATTCTTAATGTAGTCAGCCAGCCCATGAAGGAAAGTAAAGTGTCAATCAGTGCCACGGAATTAGATCTACTCTGGCTGGCAAGAGTCCGGACGTCGCTGGAGTAATCTCCCATAGTTCTCTTGCCCTGCTTAGATGCATCAAGCCATGTGGCATGTTCTTTCTTGCTCCCAAACCAAAAGCCTTCCACAGCTATTCTGAGAAAGCATGGCATGAGACGCTGGCTGGAGACTGTCTCTTATGTTCCGCTGTTACCCACAGACACGTCCAGCCAGTCAGACGGGTGATAACGTGCTTGGCAGGGTACGTGGCTTCCTTAGAAGCTCTCACTTTGGTTCTGGAGGTTTCAGCAACTCCACGGGAGTGGGGGACTGGAGTGAGTACTGCTGTTAGTAGCTGTATTTGGCCGACTAATACAGTGACAGCTTGTCCACTGGCATCTGCTGTTTTTCTGGCTTCAGCAATACATGCCACCTTCAGCTGCTGCTGCTGTTGCTGCATCTCCTCAATCTTTTTCAAGGTAACTTGACTTTCAGTCATCACCCAACGTTGATGGCCACAGGTGAGGATTGGGACGTAGATCAACCGGTAAATCGAGTGCTTCGCCTTCCGGCTCAGCTCCTTCTTCCCCATGGCAGATCGGTTAAGCGCCCGCATCACTGCAGACGCCGCTCCAATCCGCCTGTCGATCTCCCGTTCCATACTACCCTCACTCGTGAACAAGATCCTGAGATACTTGAACTCCTCCACCTGAGGCAGGACCTCAGCAACAGCACCTTCAGCAACAGAGTCAACCTCAGCAGGGCTAAGATTATAGTGATTTACCCTTGGGGAAACACACGGTGGTCCTGGGATCAGCACAGGGATCACTTCCTTAAACTTAGCTACAGCATTATCTGAGAGACATCTGCTATAGTAAGACTTTGTTCTGAGCATAGAAGAATCCTTAATCATAAATGTAAAAGTGATCAAAGAATGGTCTGACAGGACTGGGTTCTGAGGGAACACTGACACATGTTCTACCTCAACACCATAAATCAGGACTAGATCTAAGGTGTGGTTAAAGCTATGAGTTGGTTGGTTTATCTGCTGGAGGAAACCAACTGACACAAGTAATGAAATGAAGCCATTTCTAAAGCTGTCATTTATAACGTCCATATGGATATTAAAGTCTCCAATGATAATGACTTTGTCCGTTCTAAGGACCAAATCAGATAAGAAATCAGAGAACTCAGACAGGAACTCTGAATGTAGTCCAGCAGGGGGCCGATATACAACTACAAACAGAAGTGGCTTTTCTGTCCTCCAGTTCAGATGAGTGATGCCAAGAGTCAGGCTTTCAAATGAACTGAAGCCATGTTTTGGTCTGGGATTAATTAATAACTTGGAGTGATAGATTGCTGCCACTCCCCCTCCTCGACCAGTAACACGTGGAATATGATAATTAAGATGGGTAGGAGGAGTAGATTCATTTAAGCTAACATACTCCTCCTCCTGAAGCCAGGTCTCAGTAAGACAAAATAAATCAATGTGATGATCCGCTATCAGGTCGTGTACGAACAGGGATTTACACAAAAGAGATCTAATATTTAACAGTCCACACTTAATTGTGATATTAGTTTCTCCAACTTGTGCTTCAGTATTAATTTTAATAAGATTTTGGTGATTGACCGCTCCCCTGCTCTGTGCTTGGTGAACTTTTAACCGTGGAACAGAGACTACCTCTATCGTGTTAAATATGTTATTGTTGGTGGATGAGGGTTCTAAGGAAGCAGCAGAGAGGTGTGTAAGACTACAACTCTGCATCCTGGTCTGGACCCTGGGTTGTCAGGTCACTTTGGGTCTAATAAAATTAGCCAGATTACTAGAAATGAGAGAAGCACCATCTCTTGTGGGATGGACACCGTCTCTCCTAATCAGACCAGGTTTTCCCCAAAAGGTGCTCCAATTGTCTACAAAGGCCACCTGGTTTTCGGGGCACCACCGTGACAGCCAGCGACGAAGCGACGACATGCGGCTAAACATCTCATCGCTGCCCAGATTGGGGAGGGGACCAGAGAATGCTACGGAGTCCGACATTGTTTTTGCGTAGTTACACACCGACTCCAAGTTAATTTTGGTGACCTCCGACTGTCGTTGGCTCCGACGTGAATAATAACTTTACCAAATTTACGATTACGTCTCGCCAGCAGCCATAAATTTGCTTCTATGTCGCCCGCTCTGGCCCCCGGAATGCACCTAACTATGGTCGCTGGAGTCGGCTTCACGTGGCGCAAAACAGAGTCGCCAATTACCAGGGTCGGTTTCTCAGCGGGTGTGTCGCCGAGTGGGGAAAAGCGGTTAGCCACGGGAAGCGGTTGGTGGTGCACCGTGGGCCTTTGTTTTGGGCTACGCTTCCTACGAACCGTCACCCTGCCGCCCTGGCTAGCCGGCTGCTCGGCTGCTGCCAGGGGACCGCTAGCTGTAGCTACACTAGGCGGCTCCGCAGCCTTGCTCGATGGTGCCAGAAGAAGTACGTCGTCCGCAAAAAGCAGCAATGAGGAGCATCAAGCCTGGCTTGAGGTGACCCCCACCTAGGATTAGAAAGATAAAATAATACCTATGCGCCTGATGGATAAACTGCAAGCAACTTAACTGGATAATCACCGGGGAACTGTAACACGTGAAGGACAACTGGACCACCAGTACAACAAGCAAAACTCCTGCAGCTCTCATTCTGTAAAGAAAAAAAAGACATTCCCAGGGAGCCCCCATTTTGTTAACTAGGTAATGAAGAGAGGAAAACATGAGAAACTATTTCCCAGAAAAAGACACAGATTGAATCAGGTGTAAAATGTATTACTGTATTTAAGGAAAAACAAACCAATGATTAACCTAAGTGAAAGCCCTGGGCAACACTAAATACAAAATACCAAAATAAGTGTGATTGGTGAAAACAGGTCCACCAAACATCATTTCACAACGTTTGACTAATCTTCCCTCTTGCACTAAGTCAGTGTTCAAAGGGAGCATTAAAATGTGAGGAATGTTCACATGTTCACTTATATTGATCCCCTTTTCCATTCAGTTAAAAGAAGGAGAGGTTATATATCCAAGGTAGTTTTCTGTGTCAACTGGACTGTTTTTCTTCTCTTTTGAAGACTTTTCGCCTTCTATCCAGAAGGCTACCTCAGTTCTGAACTCGCTTGGTCCGGATCTATACCGAGAGGGCATATAGGTCTGAAGTCTGAAGTTCCGGCAAGTTGCATGAAGTTGTAATCAAAGCATTCCATGAGTGTCATTGAGTACAGTTAACACTGAAGGAGCATTTATACTAGACATAATCTTTGTAACTATTCATCCCTAAACTCTATTCTCTTTTCTTAGCATGTTTTTGTCACACTATATATATATAGTAAATAATATAAATTATTATAATATAACATATTATAATATAAAATTATTATAAAGTATTTTGAAAACTATGGCATATTCAAAGATGATGTGATTCTCCACAGTACGCAGTACAGTACATGCAAACTAATGCTGCCAAACAATTAAAAATTGTAGTCAGATTACAAGGTTTCTGTGGATTCATTGTGATTCGTTGCGATTAAATATAATTAATTTTATAATTTTTAATTATATTTAATTCAGTTATTTTACATTGACCAACTTTTCTGTCTCTTCTGATTTCTTTGCACCTTAAGGGGCCAACCTGCTTTTGTTTTTGGAATTCCTTTTTTAGAGCCTTTCAGAGTTATTTTCTGCTGCTGATGCCCTAGTTGTGTTAACATTTTTAATCAAATTAATCATGATGATGGAGTAATCCACATTGTAGTGTTAATTTTGACAGCCTGAGTAGAAACACAAATACAGATACAGAGTGAAAGTACGTTTTTCATGCAATGTATTTTCATATGGCCACAATTCTAGCAAATGATACTGCTGGCTAACAGTCACATCTTGAGTGGTTTTAGAAGTCAGTCGGGCCTTATTTTGTTCTAAATTACCTTTTTCTTGTAAAAAAGCAATTTGTAAATTAATGACTTATTAATTACTTATCTTATTTAATTTTTCTCTTAACATCGCCTATGAGGGTTTTGGAAGGACAGAACCCAAGTTGGAGTGTTTTTTTTTTTTTTCTCCAGGCACTCCAGCTTCCTCCACAATCTAACACGCTCACTAATGCTGCCCATTTATGCATATTCCGGGGAAGGATTGGTTTGTTTCCTATGGTTAACAGTCCTTTGTCATCCAGTTTGGCTCCTCGCTTCTTCCACGTGGCCTTTTCTTTTTCTGGAGCACTTTGTTGCATTTCTTTTAGAATATCATTATCTGCAGGTTCTAAGGTAAATGATTCTATATTATCAAGAAGTGTGTTGTTATTTGCTGCAGCCTTTGCGGCTCTGTCAGCAAAGGCATTGCCTTGTGAGACTGCGTCTGTGTTGTTAGTGTGTGCAGTGCATTTACATACAGCTATTTTTAACAGTTCTGCATGCATGACCGGTTTGCCGGTCGACGTTTTCATCCCTCTTAAATTCCATTGTTGAGCAAACACAAACAGCGTGGAAAAAGCATATTGACTATCTGTATAAATGGTAACATCTTGTCCTTTGCTTAATTCACAAGCACGTGAGTGCGACGAGTTCTGCTGCTTGAGCAGAATAGGAGGAGGGAAGTGATTTCGCCTCCACCACCTCGGTTGCTGTAACTACTGCATATGCGGTTCTAGTGCGTCCACAGTCATCCTTTCTCGATGATCCATCCACAAAGAGTGTCTGTCCTGTAGTCAACGCAACATCACTGAGATCTGGTCGCGGCAGGACCTTGGTGGAGACCTCATCCAGGCAGTTGTGCTGGTGTCCCTCTTCTGCGGTGGGTAGCAGCGTTGCTGGGTTTAAGGTCGTGCAGCGACGAATCGTCAGATTCGGCTGAGACAGCAACACTGCCATGCAGGAAAGATGACGTGCGGGCGACAGGAATGCTATCTTACTTTGTAGCAGCAGTATTGACACTGCATGTGGAACTAGCAAAGTTAGCTCATGATATAGCACCACTCCTGCGGAGGCTTTTACTGCCTCAGATGCTGCCACCACTGCTTTAACGCATGGTGGGAGTGCACAAACTACGGGATCTAGCTTGTGGGAGTAGTAGGCCACTGGCTGCCTCTTATCTCCGTGCTTTTGCAACAAAACTGAAGTCATAAAATTACTTTTGCAATCTACGACCTGCTCAAAAGGCTTCTGATAGTCTGGCAGCTTTAACACTCCAGCACCTACAAGGGCCTGCTTTGTGTGTGTAAATGCAAAAGGGGCAGTAAAGGGGCAGTTATTTTCGCATAATCTAAGATCCATGATCTGCAAAAATGCACAAGTCCTAAGAATGACATCATCTGCTTCTTTTACCCACAGATTAACCATTCTATCTACAGACCACATTCCTTCGGCTGTGGTACGAATCATCAACTGAAGCTGAGAGATAAGATCTCTTCCTAACAGATTTACGGGACATGTGGTGGAGATCACGAAAGGAGCTTTAAGTGTGATTCCACTTACAGGGTCACAAACATCTACAGGAACTGACATTCTTTCTTTAGTTATGAGACCATTTGCTGATCTCACAAAAATCTGTGTAGAAGTTGGTGCCAGGGCTATTGGATCTCTAATTACTGATTTACCTGCACCCGTGTCTACTAAGAATGTTAAAGAATTACCTAACACGGTCAGTTGTATTTCTGGTTTGCCTTCAGCAAACAGGAAGATGGTTTCTAAGTCTAAAACATCTTCTAAGTCATCTTTTTCAAATTGGTCAAATTTTGTGCCCTGATTTGTTTTAATTTTTGTGACATCTTTTTCCAGTTCTAGTCATTGTTGAGGTGGATTAGAACCTTGCTGCTGTCCTCTATTATATCTCTGGTCACGTTGTTTCTTTTTGCAATCACGTTCCCAGTGTCCATAATTTTTACAATAATGACACCGATCATTTTCACGGGAATTGCCTCCTCCTCCCCTTCCGCCTCGGCCTCGCCCACGTCCGCGGCCTCGGCTTGGGAGAGGGTTGGCATTGAAAAACATGCCTGTTGATTGATTCTTACTTTTTTGGCATTGTCTTTCAGCATGCATAGCATGTTGTTCATAGCGGTTTAGGTTACTAGTTCCAAAATCAACTAATTGTCTCTCTACCCAGGTTTTTATCTCTGATTTTGATCCCCCATGTATAGCTTGCTTTAACTGCTGTTGGTAGGGACCTTCTGGTTCTTCCGCATACGGAATTCCACTATTTTTCCGGAACACATCTTTCCACCTTTCCACATCTTTCATTCTCATGCTATAGTCTTCAAAACTTTCGTCAGTCTTTTGTCTCGTGGCCGTAATGGCGCTGTAGTCAGCTCGTCTAGTAAAAACAGTTCGCATGCGCTCGTACAGTCTGTCGAGTCTGTCATTTAGTTCTTGGCTGCCAGGCTGTCATGGTTGTTGAGTGGCTGGATCCACTGGGACCCAATCTCCTCTAACAGTGCCCCATTTTTTGCCATTAACGCACATGAGGACTTGCTGTGTTTCAGTACCGTTAGTATGGTAACTTCTTTTAATTTTATAATATTGCCTGGCCTGTCTAAGTTACCATCCCAATCGAACTTAGTCATCCACAGCTGAACATATGAGCATGAACCTGGATATTTGTCTTCCATGTGTTTACATGATGCTGGGTTTTTGAATTCAGCACCTTTTGTGGAATGTTGGTTGCCCATGTTTGCACTTTATTTCATCAGTTTTTATGTATTTGAGTGGAGACGCCTGATCTCCCGACTGAACAACCCTCAATCCATACAGGATATCTAGTTCAGCCCCCCTGCCGTGGCCTTATAGTCAATCGTTCTCGATCAGGAGAGTATACACCAGGCTTCTACCTCCGAGGAGGCGGGTGTAGCAATGAAGGTGAATGCCTGCGAAAACGGCACAGAAAACCAATGGCGTCATCAGACCTAACCTATGACAGCTTATGGAGTGAAAAGGTGTTATAGGAGTGAAAGGTTTCACACACTGAAGCTGTGACCAGCGTTGAGACTCTTTGAGCAACAATGGAGACAATGTAGGCAAGAACGGCAAAGTGGAAGAACTCCTGCAGCAGCAGAACACACAAGAACTCATAGGATGGTGTGTTACTGACATGGTTTCAGATAGTTCCACATTTGCGGCCATTGGGGCCAAAGTAAATAACTTACCGGAAATAAAAATTTGGTTCCTAAATTGTTCCCTATTATTCCAGATGGGACCATTTGGATGTTTTATTAAAACAGACAATCTCAGGGCTCTTTGGTTTCACAGAGCAGCTGTAACTTTGACTTCAACATTTGCAATAATAAATTGGGTCACAATGCAACTAAATCATTCTTTTTTCTTTTCTTTTTTTAACCAAAACAGATGCATTTTCACTATCTGTAACTCTCAAACTCTCATGAGAACCTAAAGCAAGCAACTCCAGTTCATTCCTCTCTCTTTCTAAAATATACCTTCACTTTACATTGAAAAACAACACAATTATGGACATACAGCAGTAGGGCACTAGAAAAGACCACAGCTAGAGCCCATCCACCTGCCTGAATGCAAACAGACTGCTGACCCACAATCACACATACATACTGGACACCTTGGACCACTGCCTGCCCTGTGAAGCATGTGCCATTGTACCTCTCCAGGCAGCTTAAGTTAAAGAAATCTAAAATGCTTGACAACCAGACAAAAGACCTCTTTCCTTCCTACTTTTCTGACAGATTATTGGTGGACAGGGAAAGCCAGTTTCTTTACCATGTTTATAAAAATAAATCTTAAGTCTACGGTGGCCAAACTGAGATAGGGGCATAATGAACCATCTTCATTTATAAATATTTATATCTAGAATTACTAGTCATTCATATTATTATTATTATTATTATTATACAATAGGTCAGGTATAGCTGATATTGTTTTTCAAGTATAAAATGAATATACAACACTATTGTGGATCAACAGATCCCTTCTTGCTGCTGAATCAGACAATCAAACAATTGTTGTCACAGCCCCAGAGCAATTAAAGAGTTACAATTGTCACTGTAAGAAACCAATTAGAGTGATTCTTACTGTGAGTGGCCAGGTGATGCAGCTCATCTTGGATTGTCACTTGAACAAGTGCATGAGCAAGAGGATGAGGGAGACCCCTCATCCAAGGAACCACATTAGAACCACATTAGTACCACCTCAAAGAACCAGAATGCAGCCTAGTCTGGCCATCCATGTGCACAGTGGACACAGCACAATAATTAAGAGTGCCACCTGAAAAAAGTCGTGTTATTTCATGTTTGTGGTTTTCCACTGCATCTAAAGCTAGTATTTTTCTAATGTATAGGATGGTCATCCTATCTACGTGACTAAAAAAGTTATCAAGGATAGTAAGGATATCAGGATAAGCCATAAAACCTGAATACAAACTGGAGGAAAATGTGGTCACTGGAAATGTCTAATCTAGATTGTAATGAACAATTCTGTGTGCATACATATCATATCAATCCATATTATACAAATATCTATTGGAATATGTGTTTTACATTTTGCATAGGGTTTCTAGTCTTTTATTGGATCCATATATTCAATGGAAAAGTATAACTTCACCACAGAGGCTGCACCAAGATGGTACAGGTTCAATGAGGAAGCTCTATTCATCATTCATAAGTGCTTTAATCCAAAAAATATTTTTTAACAATGCTTTTAAATCAATGTAGATATGGCTTTTTTCTATCTATTAAAAAAAAGTAAAATTTGAGACAGTTAAAAATCAGCTGCACCTAAGTCACACACTTCCTGACCCTGTTCGAAGGTCTAAGGATGGAGGATGTCACAACTGTGTAACTTGCATAGCCCTCTGAGGCAAACAATGTTTATGATTTTAGGCTGCAAATAAATTAAACTTTTTTTAACACTAAAGAAAGAAACAAGCTGCCTTTTTCAATGTGATTTTAAAGAACACGTACCCAAATGGCAAACGTTAGCTAACATGTTCCAGTTCATATGCTTGGATACTAACGATTGGACCCAGCTTTAGCAGTCCTGGGATGGTCCGAACATCGCCAACATCCATGATTCCTTCTCCGGAAGACTGGCTGCTTGCCATCGTTGTCGTTTTGACGGCATGCGGCAAAAAGCTTTGAAAAATTGCGAGTTGGGAGGAAGTTCAGCTGCTACGGACCGGAAACACCTGAATACCACACCATGTCAAGTTAACTGAACAAACACATTTTTCCGGGGATTCCTTTCACAGTAAAAGTCAATAGCAACAAAAAAAAATCAGCAATAGAAACTCCACAAACATTTCCCATATGCACAACACACATTCAAAGAGTTCCATCTCTGAGTCTTCTGTCTATGAATCACACACACAAGTTATTCTATCAGAAGCGTCATGATGAACATCGAGTGGCTCTGCAGAAACTTGGGTCTGTTGTTACCCGTTATAGGAGGTATGTTAAAATACACACACACTCACACACACACACACACACACACACACACACACACACACACACACTGATTTGATGATGACCTGAATCATATTACTAGATTATTTCGTATGATGTTACCATGAATAAGGTGCCTGAGGTAAACTGAAGAATGATGGAAATTTCTCACATGATGAAGATGAAAAAATTTTGGAAACATTGTTCTATGAACCATGATTTGTTCTACTGTGATTTGCTGGTCATATTGCCATACTTATATGTCAGAAAAATGTAGAATGGTGGTGCTTTTAGCGTATTAAATGCAATTTTGTGACAGGTTGGTCTTTTTCCAGCAGTCCTTGGGTCTACAGATGACAGCTGGTCCATGAATATACAACCAGAGGTCCGAGCAATTGATGGCTACCCAGTGGTTCTGCCCTGCACTTTCAGCCATCCACGATATTCCCAGCATTCCTCACTGCAGGTGTTTTGGAGCCTAGGCCATGGTCCAGCTGCTGTCATCCTGTATCGCTGCACCAGCACGCCTGCACTCCCTACCTGTGATCCCGGACCAAAACAGGACCAATGCTATCGGCTGGAGGGGAACCCCAAGGAGCATGACCTGTCGCTACGAATTACCAGTGCCACTCTCCAGGACAACGGTCGCTACTACTGCCGAGTTGAGGTCCAAGGACAAAACCACATCGCTTTTGAGGACAAAATGGGAACTTGACTACGAGTAGAAGGTAAATCTGGACAGAATAGGGTCAGGAGTAGGTATAGATGATGGAAATACATAAATTACAGCAAGCTGTCATTGTAAGAAATGAGTGGGTCAGAGGTTAGCAGGTTGGTGCACATCCATAAACACAGCTTGGTGCAAGATTTGAGACAAACTTGAAGACATTACAGCAAATGTGTTGAAATCAAACATGTTGCTCACCAAAGTGTGTCAAGATGTCAGTTTTTTTTTTTTTTTTTTTTTTTACAGTAATTCAGCAATTTCAGGTTACTTTTTAAAGATATTGTTGGTAATTTTTTGTTATTGTCTCCAGGTGCGTATTTACACTAGTGTTTGGATCATTTCTTTTGGACGACAATGGAGAAATGGTAGCTGTGGATTTAGGAGAGGGGTAAAAAAAAGTTGGGGAAAACTTTACGTGTGTTTGTGGTGAGAGTGAAATAAAGATGATTGAAATGAGAAAAAATAATATGAGCATTTTATTTGAGAGCTCAAAGACATTTGACAAATAGAGCACAATGCAGTCTTGGTGGGAGTGCGCTGAGGCACGGCGATCTCAGAGATTTTACCCTCATTTCACAAGTCACCTTCAGCTGTTTCTCATTGTCTGAATAATCAAATCAAATCAAATCTTTATTTATATAGCGTCTTATACAATCAAAATTGTTTCAAGGCACTTTCCAGAATCCCAGGGCCTAACCCCAGACAAGCAACAGTGGCAAGGAAAAACTCCCCTTTAACAGGAAGAAACCTTGAGCAGGACCAGGCTCATGTAGGGGGACCCGCCTGCTGATGGCCGGCTGGGTAAAGAGAATAATGGTACCATTTAGTGGCAGTTGTCAAAGATTATAACAAATGTCTCATCTCAGTACACTTCATGATTCCAGAAACTAACTAGCCTCAGGAATTTGCAAACTATGCACAATCCTAGCTAGAACTGGGATTTTTCCAATCAGAAAAAAAAGCCTCACTGTATTGTTGAAGAGCTCATTCTCTCTACAGCAGGGGTCTCAAACTCAATTTACCTGGGGGCAGAGTCTGGGTGAGGCTAGGCCGCATTAGGCCCATCACAACCACCATTTTTTTAAAAACACAAAATAAGATGAAAAAATAAACAAATTAAGAATTAATAAGAAAATAAAGCAATCAGCAATAAATAAATAAAAATACAGCAGATATAGAAAAGTGAAGAAACCACATATAGTTGCTGCTGACCAGAGAAATTTAATTATTATTATTCACATTCAAATGTCTGTATTAACAGTTCTTTAACCTCTAACTTTCTGAACAAGAATGGATCTTTGAACATAAACTGTTCTGAACATGGCTTCTCTTGCCTACTTCTTGCTGCTAGAGACCTGACAGCGCTTCCTCTCACATAGCCGAGCCACATTTGGCTTGAGGGATGAAGCAGTTGTACTTGGACTTGAAGTTCAAGGTGGAGAAGAGCTTTTCGCACAGGTATGTGCTCCCAAAAAGGCACATGGTCCGCTTGAACATCCGGGAAAGCTCAGGGAAGCTGGGGGTCAATTCTGTCAAAAATTGGCCAAGCTTGTCTGCTTTTCCACTAACCTCCCTGAACTTGGCTTTAAGTTCAGAGTTGCACTGAAGTTGCACACTCCATTAGAAGCACAGGAGGGGCATCTTGCACATCAAAAGAGAAGGGGTCCGCAAAAATTTGAAATCTGGCTCTGTGAAGTCTGCAAATCTGTGTTCAAATTACTCCTGCATGTGCATGCAGCACACACATGCTGTGAAGACGTCCTGTTTCCGCGCCTCAGAGGCGGGCCTTCGGCTATATAAGATCAGAACTGTGAACACTTAGTAGAGATCTCTCCGCATGCTTCCGTGTATGTATCCTGACTGACTGACTGGAATAAAACCATCTCCTACGCAGTAACTTAGATTCATTGTTTACTTCTCAAAACGGCTAAAAATCCCGCAACAGTGTGCCTGCGTCCATGAGTGCATTGCATGCTGGGAAATGGCAAAGGTTTCCTGAGAGACCTGGGCTTTCCATAACAAAGGTTTTGTGGTGAATGCTCTGACGTTATCATAGGCAGCACTGACAAGTTGCCCCTGGCCTTGTAACTTCTTGTTCAGTACATTAAGTTCATGTGTTATGTCAACAAGAAAAGCTAAGTCCATGAGCCATTTGGGATCACTCATCACAGGAACAGCCACCCCATCCTTCTCCATGAAGGCTTTCACTTCTTCTCTCAACTCAAAAAATCTCTTCAGCATGTTCCCCCTGCTGAGCTAACGTCCCCCAGTGAAGTAAAGCACATCTCCATATTCTGATTCCATCTCCTCTAAAAAAGTACAGAACCTTCTGCGCTTTAAAACCCTGGATTTGATGTGGTTGATGCATTTCACAACGACAGACATCACATTATCAAACTTCAGGCATCTGCTGCAAAGGGCCTGCTGATGGATAATGCAGTGCAGAGCAATGGCCTCTTCCACACCCTCCTCTTCCAGTTTTTTTTTGAACAAGTGCCACCAGTCCATTTTTTCTCTCTGTCATTGATGGCGCTCCATCGGTTGTTATTCCAACAAACCTCTTCCATTGCAAACCGGCATTCTGAATGGCATTACACAGCTGGTGAAATATCTCCTGAGCTGTGGTCTGGCCATGCATTGGAATTACTATGAGCAACTCCTCCATAACTTCAAAATTGTCTTCAACACCACGGACATATATTGCGAGCTGGGCGGTTTCGGTGATGTCTGTGGTATCATCAAGAGCAACTGAGTATACACTGAAACATTTTGCTTTCTCACAAAGTTGATCATAAATATCACTTGACAGGTGAGAAATGCTCTCTGCCATGGTGTTGGCAGAAAGGCTGATGTTGCTAAACTGATCTTTCTTTTCTGGACAGACAATACCTGCAGCTTCTAATATGCACTTTTTTGACAAATTCACCCTCCGTGAATGGCTTTCCTGCTTTAGCAATCATCTCACTAACCACATAGCTAGCTTCGACTGCTGCCGTACTCTCTTTGGTTGCTTTCTTAAAGAAATCTTGTTGCCTCAATAGACGTGTTTTAAGATTGGCAACCCGGTTGGCTCTCTCATCTCCCTGGTATTTTGCATACTCCTCAGCATGCCTAGTTGTGAAATGACGTTTCAAATTGTATTCCTTGTGCACTGCAACTTTCTCTCTGCAAATAAGACACGTCGGGGTGCCCCTGTGCTCAACAAAGAAATATTATACTTCCCACTTTTACTGAAATTGTCTGTGTTCATGACCAACCTTTCTCTTCACTGCAGGCTTTGAAAAAGACATGTTTGGGGCTGTGTAATATATAATCCCACTCGGTGTCGCTGTCGCGTTGAAGTTTCGTGTTTAGTCGACGCACGGAGAACCTAATTTCCGCAATGTGCGTTAACGCCTAATGTTGCGAGTTCACAACAAACTGCTCCAATTCAAAATGCAGCAGAAAAAGTGAGTGTTTAAGCAATATCACACTCAAGGTTGCGCCGTGATACTGAACATCAGCACTAGTGTGATTCATAGACTGTTATTCTATCGTGGGCACGAGGCTGCAGATAATCAGCCCGTTATACTGATATTCAGTATAACAGCACGACCTCGAGAGTGATATTGCTTTTATACAACAGTTCCATAAGCGCATTTTATTAGTTAACAGTAACAACCAACAAAAGATTATGATTTGTTTGTTTATTTAACCATTAATTTGGCTCCGCCGAGACAAATAGTTCCGCAACTGGAAGGGAGACGAGGCTGTTGCCAGGCAGCATGTAAACATTTCAAGCGAGCGCCCCGTTTCCACCGAGCTCCAGTGCAAGTTGTGTTGTTAAATAGTACGAGCTAAAGGCTATACAAGAAGGACAACCAGGAAAGAAACGTTTCAGTTTATGGACTTTTTTATGCTGTCTGGCAGCGCCAAGGTAAAAGCACAGCATGCTAACGCATATTTCCTCTGGTGGTCACGACGTAACGTGCAACAGTGCTTGAACGTGTGCTTGCTACTTGTTGCAGAAGGTTGGTGCTTCCTCCCGCCATCCTTCCGTCTAGCACTAGAAGTCCCAGCATTTTTCTGTCTAGTAGACCCACATAGGGGCCATTTGGCCCGACCACTTTTCCCGAATACACTAATCACTCATTTTGTTATGGTAATGAGGCTGTTAGTGGCAGTGTGTAGGGTGAGGGGGTCACACCTTACAGTGGTGAAGTCATGTTGGCTACTTCTGTGTGAATGTGAGAATGAGGAATAAAAACACATTCTATTCTAAAATGTGAACTTGTAAATGTCCCATGTGACCATAACGACTCATTGACTGCAACCAGACAATTGTTTGATGATAAATACCTCAGTGCACATGGACTATCGCTTCAGTTCCCTCAAGAATTTTGTGGTGAAAGAAGCTCCTCTCCAAGGAACGAAGATGCAGAGAATCAACACTCAACAGGCATTGGAAATGATCCTGAATGAAGCAAACCCTTGCGACTCGGATGGAGAAGACATCAACCTTCAGATGGATTCAGACTCCGAGCTGTCTCAGTCGTCTTCAGGTAAGATTTCATTTCATATTATTTCCTATTTTACATTCCATTTCAGTGAGGAAGTTGGAAAATATAGCACCATGTGAATAGAGCCTTCATTTTGTTTCTGAGTGCGGACTGCCGTCAGTTTTGTTTGATTCTACTTCTCCTGAGGTGTCTGCACCTTAGCCAACCTATTTGAGGGATTATTTCTGGGATTATTATTATTAGCTTCTATGCTTGCATTTATGATATCATTTGACTTTCCCATTGCTCATAATTCCATTTTTTTCACACTGCAGATGAGGAGACTGCTCCCCAACCAAAAAAGAGAGCACGGCTGGGGACTGATGTGACAGAGACTGCGAAAGACGGCACAGTATGGCATGAAGAACAGGTGGGAACGGGTCCACATTTCACCCCGCCATCGCCATACAACGCAGATGGAGAGCCAACAGCTAAGGCCAGGAGGTCAATCACAAGTCGTCTTCAGAGCTTCCTGTGTTTCATCACTCTGGACATGCTTGGTATCATTCAAGACTGTACAGTTCAACATGCAAAGCAAACGGAGCATGTGGATTGGTTCATGGGCCTCCCTGAACTAATGCCATTTATTTCCATCACCATCATGCGGGCAATCTTCAGGGTGCCATCACTGCGTGACTGCTGGTCGAAAAACCTGGGAAGCCCACAGATCATCGAAACCATGTCCCGAGGGCGTTTTCCAAAACATCATGCATCACCTGCGCTTTGATGACAGAGACACCCGCAGCGAGCGAGCACAGACCGATAAGTTTGCTGCAATTTCGAACATATGGGGATTGTTTGTCACCAACTGCATCACATCCTACATCCCTGGTCAACACATCACCATCGACGAACAACTTTTCCCGTCCAAGACTCGCTGCTGTTTCCTACAGTACACTGCATCTAAACCAGACAAGTTTGGGATCAAGTTTTGGGTGGCGTGTGACTTGAAAAACAAATACGTCTGCAATATCCTCCCATATCTTGGCAAGGACCCCACTCGGCCTCGTGGGGAGAGAGTGTCTGAGAGTGTAGTCATGAGGCTGATGGAACCATTCCTGGACAAGGGCAGAAATGTTACCACGGACAATTTCTTTACATCACTGTCACTTGCAAAACGACTACTTAGCCGGAATACAACCATCCTTGGCACAGTCAACAAGATTCGCTAAGAAATTCCACTGTCAACTAGACAGATGCACTGCAATGAATTTACCACCCAAGTATTTTCAACCACTGGTGCCACACTGACGGTGTATGCGCCCAAGCGGAAGAAGACTGTATATGTTCTCAGCAGCATGCACAGCATGATTCAGACACAGGATACCACCAAAAAGAAGCCAAACACCATCACACTCTACAACACAACAAAGTGCGGCGTCGATGTCATGGACCAGACGGTGCGAGAGTACACTGTCCGCGCAGGAACACGGTGCTGGCCAGTAGCAGTGTTCTATAACATGATAGATATGGCAGCACTGAATGCACACGTGCTCTATCAATTATGCACTGGGAGGCAGGAGAGACGGGTGGATTTCCTGCTGGAGCTTGCAAGAGAGTTGGCTCAAACCCACGTGGGTATGAAAAAGGCCCAAAAGGAACAATTATTTCGGCAACAACCCTCCACACCACAACTAGGAAAAAGAGCAAAGTGTCAGGCTAAAATTAAATGTAAGGACAATCATGCAACAGTGCGCTGTGTTGACTGCTACCGATATACATGTGGGAAATGCCGAAAGGAGCAATGGCAGTGCCAGGATTGTGAGTGACTGCTCAAATGTATTTCACTCATAATGCATGGTTTTTCATTCTTTGTAAATATGCTTGGGTTTCTTTTTTTTTTACTAAGCCTAAGCCTAACTTTATACTTTTTTTAGCACAAAAATAACAATTATTTCTGCAACAACCCTCCACACCAAAACTGGGAAAAAGTTGTTTCATTCTTTGTAAATATGTTTTGTTTTTTTAACAATAAATGTCAGTGTGTTGATCCCTTCCTTCCTGTTGATCCTTTCCACTGCATACAGCTCATAGTCCAGTTTAAGTCTTGATGGCTATGTTCACTGAGGTATTTATCCATCTCACAACTTAAGCTTGCTCTCAAAAGAACCTCCTGCGCCGTAAGGTATGTCTCCTCCCCCACACAGGTTCAAGTAACTCCGCCCGTGTGCCACTAACAGCCACATTTCCATAACAAAATGAGTGTCCACGGGGGGGGGGACTTGGGGCCAATTGGCACCTCTTGTGGGTTTTCTAGGTAAAAACGCCAAATGGCCCCTCTCTGGGACTTCTAGTGCTAGAGCGCTTTGCCGTGAGGGCGCGCGCGCCAGTTTGCACTGGGCAGGTAAGGCGCAGCAATGCGCGTCACTGACTCCCCCACTCAGTTGATAAATGGTAATGGGGCTGTTCTTGCTGCAGTTGGCTGCCGGCTGGTGTCAGTCGGTCGCGTTGCCCCAGCGGGAACCCCTCACGGAGTGGTGGTGCCACCAAATACAGTCGGCACAGATTACCTCGCCTACTGGACCCACTGCTGCTTTGGCTCAGTCCTTGAGTTCGGGACTCTATCCTGTTCGCTCTTGCTCTCTCTCTCGCTCTCTCTCTCATGCTCTCTCCCCTCCGCTCGGAGAAACGGCGCTGAGACGTAGTGGTGCCGCCGAGGCGACCACGGAGCTATTGCCGTCAATTTAGATTCTTAACAGTGTGTAAATTGTATTTCCAAGTTATATTTACTCTTAGGTTTTGTTTGTTTTCGTTTATTGGTTGACGTTGTGTTCTTTTAGACGATCTGGTCACCATTTAATTGCCTGTGTGTGTGTGTGTGTGTGTGTGTGTGTGTGTGTGTGTGTGTGTGTGTGTGTGTGTGTGTGTGTATTCGTCGTGTCTAATTGTTTACCACTGAAAATTTAATTGTTCCTTTTCTTTGTGGACAGGTGCTGCGGGCCACGGCGGGGACCCAACCCCTGGTGGAGGGCGTTTTCATCACACCCCTTGTGTGTGGTTTTGCTTGCAGTAGCACGGGTGTTTTTAGTTTAGTTATCTCCCCTAATTGAGTTTTACCTGCCGGTGGGGCCCCAGGCCTGTCCACCCCTTTTGTTAATTTAACTTTTGTACAGCCGAGTTATTTGTTGAGTATTGGATTTAATAAAATTGTAGCACATAACCCTCAATCCCGTCTCTGCCTCTGGAATAGAAACTTATCTGCGTGTGCCTGTTCACTGGTTAATTCCTGGGGCGAAATTCCCCAGGTGGCGTTGTCGTCAACCGTTACACCCACCACCCCGCCACACTTGTCTATATAAAACCACCTGGGAGGTCTACCCAACGCCAGATGGCTATATTAACTGCCGTGGGCACCGTCTGTGTTTTACAGGAGAACTTTTCCTGCGTATTCACTTGATTTTTGTGGTGAAATTGATTCACCTCACAGTTTTTGTGTTCATTAAATTTTTCATTAAGCCACAGTCTCTTTTTACATTGCTACAACTGAAATGCTGCCCACAGCTAAGCTCTCCCCAAATCTTTAGGCTGATGGTATTCAGGTGCAATGTTGGGTATATTCATTGCAACAATTTAAGGAGGCTCAAAAAAAAAAAGTTCTGCTGGATACACATGCTGACATTCTTAGTCTGCTTATCTTGTGGAATGGGGAGGAACTGCTGCTAACTATCTTGGGTTTGAAGCAAAAACAAAATTGTTTTGCTCAGCCTTATGGTGGATCCTCCACAATTCTCATAAGATGGCAAGCATCAGGCTCTGCAGCTCAAGCTTGTTTTGGGGATTCTTGTGGGGCCTGATTTTAATTCCCTGTAATGTCTATGCAGACTATTATCAGGGAATGAATACATCGAGACAGAGCCTAATGGAAAAACTGCAATGTTGCAACATTAATGTTCTGCTGGGAATAATTGTGTGCTATAAAGTATTTGCATTAATCCACAGTTTTCTGACTGAAATAAATATAAACATGGTGGTATTCCCCACCTTGCACAATCAGATAATGGAAACAAGCCATGAGACGGAAATGCAAGAAAAGGAACTTCACATTTCAGAACAAATAAATTATTTATTCACCAAGCCACCAATCCTGCAACATGCCAGCTTGTAGCCTGTTGCCGACTATGTTGGTTGGAAAACATCAACCGTATGTTGATCCGGGCCACCTCCCAACAATGTTGGCTAATTGCATTTGCTCATCACAGATGATCTGTACATTGACTCAATAAAAATGCTTCCTGTTTACATAAAAATAAAATCATCTCATGGTGCATTTATAGCAATGTGTATGCAGTTGATAGCTCTGATTAAATTAGGACAACAGCCTCTCACTGCAAATTGCACTTTTGTGTTAGCCTGTGAATTTGATACATGGGAGGAGTTTGATATATGTGGCGAACATTTGGACAATTCCATCCCATATTCCTGGCATGGCTCAGCACAGTGTTGACTAGTTCAGTTCTGATCGGTTGGCCAGTTCTCGCGATTCCTGAGTATCTGAGCCCATTGTAGTGAGCACAGGTAGGGCGTGGCCCCTCATCATGTCACACTCTGTTGAAATGGTGTTAAGGTGGCTTTAACATACATTAATCAAATCTAATCAACCTTTATTTAGGTATCATCTGTTAAAATAAAAGTTATTTCTAGGCACTTTGAAGAATCCCAGGGCCTGACCCCCAACAAGCAACAGTAGAAAGAAAAAACTTCCCTTTAACAGGAAGAAACCTTGAGCAGGACCGGGATCATGTAGAGGGACCCTCCTGCTGATAGCCGGCTGGATAGAGAGAGAGGAGAAGGGGGAGGACGGGTAGAGGAGAGAATAGGCAGAGATCAGGGAAATAAATTAATAGTAAAAGCTGCTGGTATAAAAGTAGAGTGGGTCAGCAGGGTTGGAGGTGGGCAGGCCAACATATAGCTATAAACGCGGCTATCCCTTGTTCACACATCGACTAAAATCCTTGTGACTGTCAGCCTGGTAGCTAGCAAAAGAGCAATTTATGGAATTATCCTGAAGAAAATAGTGAACACCAAATCCATCAGGCACATCTGGGGCAAAGACTGTTAACAATGAGGTGACGACTGTGCTGGTAGACAAGGTGAAGCCATCTAGGTCACAATCTGTATACAGGCTGTGCAGTTCCTGGTCCTTGGAAAGCGCCAGGTCACGCAGACCATAGAGATGACAGTATAAACCTTGGCCTGTCAGACAGAAAAATAATGTTTAATGTTAATGACAACATAGCACAAATTTGATTACCCATGAAATCCCTCTTGGATGGTGTTCCTTTCTTTCTCATTTTTCCTCTCTCTCTCTCCAACTCTCTGTCTCTCTCTTGACTCATCAATAGAGCTTCCGATTCCGACGATTCAATAAATGTTTTGAAAAAATCATATTAATGAGCGGTTTCAGTCAAAAGAACCACCGTTCCAATGATGGGTACTCAGCGAGATGGAGGAAACATTCATAAATAACTATTTTTTGGAGTTTATGAATCAATCCTGATAGATTATTGGAAGTGTGCTTCTTACATAAATCATTTTTTCTCTGACTTCTTGTTAATATTTTTGTTTTGGTATTATTGTTATTACATCCATCCATCCGGGGTCGGGTCGCGGGGGCAGCAGCCTAAGAAGAGAAGCCCAGACTTCCCTCTCCCCAGCTACTTCTTCCAGCTCATCCGGACGGATCCCGAGGCGTTCCCAGACCAGTCGAGAGACATAGTCTCTCCAACGTGTCCTGGGTCTTCCCGGGGGTCTCCTACCGGAGGGACATGCCCTTAACACCTCACCAGGGAGGCGTCCAGCCAGCTCACCACCAGGTGGTGATCAGTTGACAGCTCCGCCCCTCTCTTTACCCGAGTGTCCAAAACATGTGGCCGCAAATCCGATGACACAACCACAACGTCATATTATTATTATTATTATTAATATTATTATCTGAACAAGACTGAACAAGGAAAAGTAAGAAATGTGGTAAACTGACGGAAGGACATAAGATTGCTCGATCTACAAATTATTATAATCGGAATTATCATTATGGAGAGCCCAATTTTATTGTTTGCCAATCTGTATAGTTGTAACACCCTCTGTGATTTGACCTCTGATCAGGCAAGGGCTCAGGAAGGTGTGTTCTGAGGAAGCTGCTGCACTCCCTGTTGGCAGATGTACAGTATATCATTGTACAGTAGTAGCTTTTTATCTCCTTGAGAGTCACTTTTATGCTGTGGTTATAAAATATCACACACAGTAAATGCAGTATGTTCTGTCAAGAAAAAAGTTCAACATATGTTTACTAGAGCCAGAAATGCCTGTAAAATAACTTGTACGGGTTCCAAAAAACTCCCAGATGTCCTATCTAAAACAGCAGGGGACAGGGGAGCAGGGGTCAGAAACTCAAAATGTTAAAAGAGCCATATTGGACCAAACAAAAACAATCTGTCTGGTGCCTTATATAAGCCTTATATAAGCCTTATTATAAAGGCAACACATGCTGTAAGTGTCTATATTAGCTATATTAGCCTACTTTCAAAATGATAAGTAGGCTAATATATATAATGAGCATCGTGGAGAGAATGACTAACCACATGACCACTCTGCTGTAAGATGGTGCTGTAAGTTTAACTTCCGTTATAATGAGATGTTGAAATTAAATATTTCTTATACACATTTTTACAGCATTGGAAAACTTTAAGAACGTGTGTCATGTTTTTCCTGCTACACAAATTATATATTCACACCACCTTTTTCCATTATCATATTTTTCAAAAAGCTCCACAGAGCCACTAGGGAGGCACTAAAGAGCCGCATGCGGCTCTACAGCCGTGGGTTGCCAACCCCGCCCTAGAGCATCAGTGAATTCAGTGAATTGGCTGATGGCGAATGTGACTGGGTTATAATCTGTGGAGCTGGGGGGAGAAAAGGAGTTATTGTTTCTTAACCATTGGTTATCAGTTGCTTCTTTTAGTTGCTGGAGATAGTGGTGCTCGGGTGGTGGGCTCTCTCCTGTCCTGTCTGAGGTTATCTGGGAAGTGGATTTTTCTGCACTTAGTGAATATTTGGTGGTTTGGGCTGATTTCTCTTTTTTGAAGGGTTCTTCCCTCTTAGTGAGAGCCCTCGCCTATTCAACTGACTCCAGCCCAATGTGTAAAACCAAAGGCTTACCTTTTTGTTTTGTTTGCTTTTCTAGTCAAATTAGAAGTGACGTTGTGAGATGTAATTAATTTTTGAAGGTTGTTCTAAAATATTAAAAAGTATCTCCTCCCCTTTCTTTGCATTTATGGTGTCACAAATTATATCTGCAAAAATGTTAAACTCACCCATAGATGCTTCTTTGACAAGCTGCCTGTGGTACCTGGAGCACTGGTAGAGCATGGCCTTTAGTTGTTGTACGCTGTGTTGGTCTTGCTGACAAACGAAGGCATTAGAACATTGTTTTGTGTAGGTGGTGGCTGATGGAATAAACTCTAAACGACCATGCTTGAATCTCGTCATACTGCATGCCTCAGCCGTAGGAACAGCGCATCCTCAGGAAGCCCATTTGAAAAGCAAGCTGGGCCATACTGTCGGGGCTCAAGTTATTTTTCTTCATTGTTTCCTTTCCACCTTTCCCAAAGATCATAAAATCAATACTGAGTTGTGACACATGTAAATCAAAGTTGTCATTGGCTTTCTTGATGCCGTTCTTCAGCACACTGTCCAGGTTAAACTGTAACTGATGCACAGCAGAAGCTGAATCCACGGCAGCAGCAACAGAGCCTGGGTGCACCTGCGGCTGCTCTGTTGAGTCTTTGTAGATTTTTCCCAAAATATCAGTCATGGTCATGCCATCACCCCAGGAGTGCTCCATGCAAATGCCAGCTTCACCAGATTTTGAAACATGGAGACTGAAAGACTTATCAAGCCACCGATTGCAGCCATTAGCCAGCAGCAAACTATGTAACATGTCATCACCCTTCTTCATACTTGCATCATCCAGACAGAGACAGCAAACAGCGCTGTCCACAAGCCTTAAATTGTCTGTATTTCCACAATTTACCAGTTTGTCCCTCAGTTCGGCCCACACGTCTCGGTTCTCACTGGTCAAGATTCCAATAGGAAAGGCAGGTGCTGGTGTCAGGTCAGTCAAAATGTAGTTCAAGTGGGCCTGGATCTCTGTAGGCTTCAACAAGTTTCCATCCCTGTCTACAACATCAAAAACATACATGTTGCCATTTCTCATAACAAGAACATGGTGGCCTTTCTCATTAGTAAAGAGCTCATCTCGGCCCTGTCCTGGAATTCGAGTTGTGTTAAAGACACGATGGTACTGAGACATGTCCAGTGGGTAGGCGTCAACCATCTGAGCTCCATAAGGCTGGAAGTGTAAAACATTTGGCTCCAGTAGGCCAGCTCGCAGTGTTTTCATGTAGCGCAAAGTTGAGCACAGCAGATTGGTGGCCCGCACCAACTGTTGATTATACTCTGTCTTTGGGTCTGGTGGAAGCAGTGCAAAAACATTGAAGTGCAGTAAAGATTTGCGATTTTTAAGACGCATGTCTAACCAGGGTCCTGAAAGAAAGTTATTCATCCATCAGCACATATGAATTGTTTTTTTTTTGTAATATAAGAATGTTAAGATCACCTGAAATGTAGCTTGTGTGTTTGTTGATTTTATCCTTAGCTACCAGTTCCTTGTGTAATTCTCTGCCGACACCATTCAGGAAGTCTTGGGCAATTTTCTCTGTGGTTCTAAGATTACAAAATTATAAACATTGTTCCAAGAATCAGGTAAATATCTGACAGTTATCGTGACAGTATTTTCTTTTTCTTCATTGAAAATCTTGAAATTTACATTTCCGGTGTTCAAACAAACACATGCAGTAACTTTAACAAATAGTTATTATACATTTCTAGAATGATAATGACCAAATCATTAATGATCAGTTTTTGTAAATAAACAAGCAACAAATAACATGTGCCTCATAATCTCTTACCTCAATCCTGCTAAAGCGCTGGTGTTTCTCCATAATACAACTGTCCAGGGACATGGTTTTCAGATTAGGGGCAAATCATGGGTGTTAAGTGAGGTGGACCAATGGAAGGAGGGGAAGAGGAAGCATGGACCTGTTTTTACCAATCACACTTATTTTGGTATTTTGTATTTAGTGTTGCCCAGGGCTTTCACTGAGGTTAATCATTGGTTTGTTTTTCCTTAAATACAGTAATACATTTTACACCTGATTCAAAATTGGAACATGGCGAAGACCAAATACTTTTACCAACTAGAACGCGGGAAGAGATACCGATTGGCACATGCATGTGTTGCTAGGCGGTGAAAATATAAACACTAAAACGAGCAAATGGATTCGAAAGAATTTCGGGAACGTTTGGTGTAAAATAATCGACGCGATGATGGGAAGCGGAAAAGAGCAAAGCGCTAAAATAGAAGCTATATACGCCGCTGCGGAAGAAGAGGATCCGGTTGGGCTAATGTGATCAGGACGAGGAAGTGCAAAGATACAACAGACACCTATCGTCATGACATCGAACGGGGACGTGAACAGAGTACAGATTGGAGGAACGACTCACCTGATGCATGCTATTCCAATAAGAGAGAGGTGCGTCAGATTTAATATGATGACAAAGATAGGGAGTGACTTTGGCCTGATTGACCCTAAGGAATGGGGCATGTGGTTCCATTACTTTAAACAAAAGGGCTACGTGTGTAATCGCACGGAACATGTCGAAATGTTCGAGATGTTTCCAGATTGGGACAATAATCATCCCATAAAACGAGTCACCGAAGATAAGAAAAGAAAATCATTAATGCCGGAAGAAGGAACAAGGAAGAAAGTTCAAAAGTTAATCCAAGGTAGTTTTCTCTGTCAACTGGACTGGGTTTCTTCTCTTGAAGACGTTTCGCCTTCTATCCAGAGGGCTTCTTCAGTTCTGAAATCGCTGGGGAGAGAGCTTGAAAATATTTAGCCCCTGTGGACCATTTGCATGCTAATGATCTGGGTGGTCACCTGAGAGTCGTTAGCAGGGTCGTTGGTCGGGTCGTTCACCTAGTTTCTGTTGAGGTGTCTCCCCTTTGTCTGCTGGGTCACATGGTGGTGAGTCACCAGGTCTCCTGGAATGGTGTGAATGTTTGTTTTGCTGTTGGAAGGAGTGGAGGACTGCATTGTATGTGGGTGATAGGAAGTGCCTCAGGCCACCACCTCTGTTTAAGGATGGTTTCTCCAATTTAACATGGATAGTTTTTCATTCTTTGTAAATATGCTTGGGTTTCTTTTTTTTTTTCTTTTTTTTTTTACTAAGCCTAAGCCTAACTTTTTACTTTTTTTAGCACAAAAATAACAATTATTTCTGCAACAACCCTCCACACCAAAACTGGGAAAAAGTTGTTTCATTCTTTGTAAATATGTTTTGTTTTTTTAACAATAAATGTCAGTGTGTTGATCCCTTCCTTCCTGTTGATCCTTTCCACTGCATACAGCTCATAGTCCAGTTTAAGTCTTGATGGCTATGTTCACTGAGGTATTTATCCATCTCACAACTTACACACTGTTTTTACCTAGAAAACCCACAAGAGGTGCCAATTGGCCCCAAGTCCCCCCCTGTGGACACTCATTTTGTTATGGAAATGTGGCTGTTAGTGGCACACGGGCGGAGCTACTTGAACCTGTGTGGGGGAGGAGACATACCTTACGGCTCAGGAGGTTCTTTTGAGAGCAAGCTTAAGTTGTGAGATGGATAAATACCTCAGTGAACATAGCCATCAAGACTTAAACTGGACTATGAGCTGTATGCAGTGGAAAGGATCAACAGGAAGGAAGGGATCAACACACTGACATTTATTGTTAAAAAAACAAAACATATTTACAAAGAATGAAACAACTTTTTCCCAGTTTTGGTGTGGAGGGTTGTTGCAGAAATAATTGTTATTTTTGTGCTAAAAAAAAGTAAAAAGTTAGGCTTAGGCTTAGTAAAAAAAAAAGAAAAAAAAAAGAAACCCAAGCATATTTACAAAGAATGAAAAACTATCCATGTTAAATTGGAGAAACCATCCTTAAACAGAGGTGGTGGCCTGAGGCACTTCCTATCACCCACATACAATGCAGTCCTCCACTCCTTCCAACAGCAAAACAAACATTCACACCATTCCAGGAGACCTGGTGACTCACCACCATGTGACCCAGCAGACAAAGGGGAGACACCTCAACAGAAACTAGGTGAACGACCCGACCAACGACCCTGCTAACGACTCTCAGGTGACCACCCAGATCATTAGCATGCAAATGGCCCACAGGGGCTAAATATTTTCAAGCTCTCTCCCCAGCGATTTCAGAACTGAAGAAGCCCTCTGGATAGAAGGCGAAACGTCTTCAAGAGAAGAAACCCAGTCCAGTTGACAGAGAAAACTACCTTGGATACAATGACCTGGATGACTGAGAATTTACACAGACTTCAAAAGTTAATAATTGAAGATCTAAGTAACGGGGCAGAGTCAAAGGAAGAAGATAAAGAGAAGTCGCTGCCGGACGGCGTCACTCGGGAGGATATCGAAGTCTACGAACGTATCAATTGGGACGGTAAAGAATTCTAATGCCGCTGATCAGATTGCTGAAAAGGGGACTCTTGTTTCCAGGGTATAATTACTTGGGACCGGGAAATCCGCTCGAAAACGGTGAGCCTGTAAATTTTGCTGACGCTGCTGCAAAGAGACATGATTATAGCTACAGTGATTATATTAAACAAGGAAAGAATCCGTACTGGCGTTTCAACAAGGCCGATCAGAAATTCATCGACGAGCTCAAGGGAGACAAATCGTACGGAGGTCGTTTTGGGCGCGTTGTATTCAAAATCAAGAAAAAGATTACACCGAAATTAGACGAACCGGACAGCAAAGAAAATAAGGAAGAAGAAGACACCGCAAAGAGAGAAAAAGAGGAAAGAGAGACAAAGAGAGCAGAAGCTTAGCAAGCGTTAGAAGAGAGAAAGGCGCCGAAACGAAAAGGTCTTCGACCCACTTTTCTCCAGATTGTCGCTACATTTCTCTATTTTATGTTATCTCTTCTCTTATTTTCTTCTCTTTTCTTTCTTACCGCTATTTTTTACTTTTCTTCTTCATGCTACCGCTATTTTTATTTTTCTTCTTCGTGACAGGGGTTCGCTTTGGCCTGGGACGTTAAGTTCAGCATTCGCTTTAAATATATCTGGCGCCATCTAGCGTTGTGAATGGGTATAATGTCTAGACCGCGAATGTAAGACGACCCCCACTTTTTCAGTCTTATTTCAACGCAAAAAACAACGTCTTATATTCGGGCCAATACGGTACAAATGATTGGTGATGAGACTGATACCGCTAAAGCTGGACCGGCGGGTCCGAATACGAACGGTAGCGGAGGCGGAGGCGGAGGAGTCAGTCTATCGTCTGGAAACGACGACAATAGAGTTACGTGGTACTGGGGTCCGGACGGCAAATGTACTATCGTAGCCAGCATGACGAGAAAGTGCGTACTGAAGCAACCAGAGTCTTACGATTACAAAAAAGTCTCGAACTGGGAGATTGAAGATGAATTCGACGTATCGTACGAAAACTTTGGAGCTAAGAACGTACAACACGAAACAATCGTAAAGACGCCGTGGTACACTGAACACGTTAATCAGTGGGGTTGCTTCTTCAGTCCGGCGCAGGCTCAGTACATTATCAATACGTTCGGCTCGGTGAAAATCAAAAGTCTAAAGAAACGACTGTACGATGTCAACGTCAAACAGAAGACGGTCAACGGAGAAGGCGCGGCACAAACTGTATCGTACTCAAACGATCTCTGCGGACAACTGAAAATCGCTTGCGATCATAACGCTCAGTTACCGTGGGCCGGTGATGGACTCTCGATCAGAAGTTTGGGGTTCATTAATCATAGGCCTGCGGTGCTGCAGCAATATCGCTACTACGTACCGCAAGAATGAGACTGGGACGTCGTGGCATCCGACTACCGTTGCCGACTACAAGAACTTTACGTATCCCTGCGGAGCCATATGGTGCAAAAATATCGAAGCTGATCTCAGACAGAAAATTAATCTATGCGGAGCGTTCGAAATGTCAAACGTACCGTGGCAATCGTTCTATCAAGTCGAAGAACAACCGATCGAAACTTACTCTCCAAACTCTGTGAACAACTCGTTCCTGACTCAATTCGCTACGTTTAAGATACAGTATACTCTCGTAATGGAAGCTGAAACCTGGACTCCGGCTCAGAGAAATTTGGGTTACTACTTTACGCGTCTCGATCAAATCTCTAACAAATCAACGAGAAACCTAATCGAAAGAAACGGAATGGTGAAAAACGACGGATCAGAATCATTCGCTATACTCGAAGGAAGGAAGCGACGTCGTGTAAAATACTAAATCAACTAAACCTTCTATTCAATAAAAATGTGTTAGGAAGGCATTTTCGTCTCATGGCTTGTTTCCATTATCTGATTGTGCAAAGTGGGGAATCCCACCATGTTTATATTTATTTCAGTCAGAAAACTGTGGATTAACGCAAATACTTTATAGCGCACAATTATTCCCAGTTCCCAGCAGAACATTAATGTTGCAACATTGCAGCTTTTCCATCAGGCTCTGTCTCGATGTATTCATTCCCTGATAATAGTCTGCATAGATTCAAGATTCAAGAGTACTTTATTGATCCCTTTAGGGGGTGTCCACCGGGGAAATTAGCATCTCCAAAGATCTACAAGCATCTACAAAATTTCCCACCACCATTACACCCCATTAAACCTATTAAAGATAATAAAAATATAATAAAATAAGAAATAAAATAGAATAAATTAAATAGAATATAAATATAAAACTATAAAAATGTTCCAGTTCTCCTGTTGGCCCTCCTCCCCCCCTGTGAGGAGTTGAACAGCCTGATGGCTCGGGGGATGAATGAGTTCCCCAGTCTGTTGGTCCTGAACTTGGGGAGGCGCAGCCTCTGGCTGATCAGGCTTCTCTGGCTGTGGATGACAGTGTGCAGAGGGTGGCGGTCATTGTCCATGATGCTCCGCAGCTTGTCAATAGTTCTCCTCTCTGCCACTGTCGCCAGAGGTTTCAGCTTCATCCCCACCACCGAGCTGGCCCGCCTGATCAGCTTCTCCAGCCTGGAGAGGTCCGCTTTTGTCGCACTCCCCCCCCCAGCACACCACAGCGTAGGACAGGACGCTGGCGACCACAGACTGATAGAACATCCAGAGGAGTTTCCTGCAGATGTTGAAGGATCTGAGTCTCCTCAGGAAGTACATCCTGCTCTGGGTCTTCTTGTACAGCTAACTCGTGTTGCTTGTCCAGTCCAGCCTGTTGTCCAGCCACAGCCCAAGATATTTGTAGGTCTGCACGCCCTCCACCTCCCCCGTTCCTATCTGAACTGGTCTAGGTCTCGGTCGGTCCCTCCCAAAGTCAATGACCAGTTCTTTGGTTTTGGAGGTGTTGAGCTGCAGACCGTTGTTGTGGCACCAGGCAACAAAGTCCCTGACCAGGCACCGGTACTCCTCCTCTTGGTCGTCTCTGATACATCCAACGATGGCTGTGTCATCAGCGAACTTCTGAATGTGACACATTTCAGAGTTGTAACAGAAGTCCGAGGTGTACAGAGTGAAGAGGATGGGGGACAGCACAGTCCCCTGTGGAGCACCGATGCTAAACAAGCAACAAATAACATGTGCCTCATAATCTCTTACCTCAATCCTGCTAAAGCGCTGGTGTTTCTCCATAATACAACTGTCCAGGGACATGGTTTTCAGATTAGGGGCAAATCATGGGTGTTAAGTGAGGTGGACCAATGGAAGGAGGGGAAGAGGAAGCATGGACCTGTTTTTACCAATCACACTTATTTTGGTATTTTGTATTTAGTGTTGCCCAGGGCTTTCACTGAGGTTAATCATTGGTTTGTTTTTCCTTAAATACAGTAATACATTTTACACCTGATTCAAAATTGGAACATGGCGAAGACCAAATACTTTTACCAACTAGAACGCGGGAAGAGATACCGATTGGCACATGCATGTGTTGCTAGGCGGCGAAAATATAAACGCTAAAACGAGCAAATGGATTCGAAAGAATTTCGGGAACATTTGGTGTAAAATAATGGGTGATGATGGGAAGCGGAAAAGAGCAAAGCGCTAAAATAGAAGCTATATACGCCGCTGCGGAAGAAGAGGATCTGGTTGGGCTAATGTGATCAGGACGAGGAAGTGCAAAGATACAACAGACACCTATCGTCATGGCATCGAACGGGGACGTGAACAGAGTACAGATTGGAGGAACGACTCACCTGATGCACGCTATTCCAATAAGAGAGAGGTGCGTCAGATTTAATATGATGACAAAGATAGGGAGTGACTTTGGCCTGATTGACCCTAAGGAATGGGGCATGTGGTTCCATTACTTTAAACAAAAGGGCTACGTGTGTAATCGCACGGAACATGTCGAAATGTTCGAGATGTTTCCAGATTGGGACAATAATCATCCCATAAAACGAGTCACCGAAGATAAGAAAAGAAAATCATTAATGCCGGAAGAAGGAACAAGGAAGAAAGTTCAAAAGTTAATCCAAGGTAGTTTTCTCTGTCAACTGGACTGGGTTTCTTCTCTTGAAGACGTTTCGCCTTCTATCCAGAGGGCTTCTTCAGTTCTGAAATCGCTGGGGAGAGAGCTTGAAAATATTTAGCCCCTGTGGGCCATTTGCATGCTAATGATCTGGGTGGTCACCTGAGAGTCGTTAGCAGGGTCGTTGGTCGGGTCGTTCACCTAGTTTCTGTTGAGGTGTCTCCCCTTTGTCTGCTGGGTCACATGGTGGTGAGTCACCAGGTCTCCTGGAATGGTGTGAATGTTTGTTTTGCTGTTGGAAGGAGTGGAGGACTGCATTGTATGTGGGTGATAGGAAGTGCCTCAGGCCACCACCTCTGTTTAAGGATGGTTTCTCCAATTTAACATGGATAGTTTTTCATTCTTTGTAAATATGCTTGGGTTTCTTTTTTTTCTTTTTTTTTTACTAAGCCTAAGCCTAACTTTTTACTTTTTTTAGCACAAAAATAACAATTACTTCTGCAACAACCCTCCACACCAAAACTGGGAAAAAGTTGCTTTTTCATTCTTTGTAAATATGTTTTGTTTTGTTGTCAGTGTGTTGATCCCTTCCTTCCTGTTGATCCTTTCCACTGCATACAGCTCATAGTCCAGTTTAAGTCTTTATGGCTATGTTCACTGAGGTATTTATCCATCTCACAACTAAAGCTTGCTCTCAAAAGAACCTCCTGAGCTGTAAGGTATGTCCCCTCCCCCACACAGGTTCAAGTGGCTCCGGCCGTGTGCCACTAACAGCCACATTTCCATAACAAAATGAGTGTCCACAGGGGGGACTTGGGGCCAATTGGCCGTCTTGTGGGTTTTCTAGGTAAAAAGGCCAAATGGCCGCTCTCTGGGACTTCTAGTGTTAAGGATGGTTTCTCCAATTTAACATGGATAGTTTTTCATTCTTTGTAAATATGCTTGGGTTTCTTTTTTTTTTCTTTTTTTTTTACTAAGCCTAAGCCTAACTTTTTACTTTTTTTTAGCACAAAAATAACAATTATTTCTGCAACAACCCTCCACACCAAAACTGGGAAAAAGTTGTTTCATTCTTTGTAAATATGTTTTGTTTTTTTAACAATAAATGTCAGTGTGTTGATCCCTTCCTTCCTGTTGATCCTTTCCACTGCATACAGCTCATAGTCCAGTTTAAGTCTTGATGGCTATGTTCACTGAGGTATTTATCCATCTCACAACTTAAGCTTGCTCTCAAAAGAACCTCCTGAGCCGTAAGGTATGTCTCCTCCCCCACACAGGTTCAAGTAGCTCCGCCCGTGTGCCACTAACAGCCACATTTCCATAACAAAATGAGTGTCCACAGGGGGGGACTTGGGGCCAATTGGCACCTCTTGTGGGTTTTCTAGGTAAAAACGCCAAATGGCCCCTCTCTGGGACTTCTAGTGCTAGAGCGCTTTGCCGTGAGGGCGCGCGCGCCAGTTTGCACTGGGCAGGTAAGGCGCAGCAATGCGCGTCACTGACTCCCCCACTCAGTTGATAAATGGTAATGGGGCTGTTCTTGCTGCAGTTGGCTGCCGGCTGGTGTCAGTGGGTCGCGTTGCCCCAGCGGGAACCCCTCACGGAGTGGTGGTGCCACCAAATACAGTCGGCACAGATTACCTCGCCTACTGGACCCACTGCTGCTTTGGCTCAGTCCTTGAGTTCGGGACTCTATCCTGTTCGCTCTTGCTCTCTCTCTCGCTCTCTCTCTCATGCTCTCTCCCCTCCGCTCGGAGAAACGGCGCTGAGACGTAGTGGTGCCGCCGAGGCGACCACGGAGCTATTGCCGTCAATTTAGATTCTTAACAGTGTGTAAATTGTATTTCCAAGTTATATTTACTCTTAGGTTTTGTTTGTTTTCGTTTATTGGTTGACGTTGTGTTCTTTTAGACGATCTGGTCACCATTTAATTGCCTGTGTGTGTGTGTGTGTGTGTGTGTGTGTATTCGTCGTGTCTAATTGTTTACCACTGAAAATTTAATTGTTCCTTTTCTTTGTGGACAGGTGCTGCGGGCCACGGCGGGGACCCAACCCCTGGTGGAGGGCGTTTTCATCACACCCCTTGTGTGTGGTTTTGCTTGCAGTAGCACGGGTGTTTTTAGTTTAGTTATCTCCCCTAATTGAGTTTTACCTGCCGGTGGGGCCCCAGGCCTGTCCACCCCTTTTGTTAATTTAACTTTTGTACAGCCGAGTTATTTGTTGAGTATTGGATTTAATAAAATTGTAGCACATAACCCTCAATCCCGTCTCTGCCTCTGGAATAGAAACTTATCTGCGTGTGCCTGTTCACTGGTTAATTCCTGGGGCGAAATTCCCCAGGTGGCGTTGTCGTCAACCGTTACACCCACCGAAGGTGGCATATCCGTTTATAAAAATCTTCTTGCTCAGAAAAAGAAAGAGCGCCAATAACTACCCATAACAATGTTCTTCTCTCGGAGAAAGACTCCTGCGCCTTCAGTAGAAACAGACGCTCCAGCGGAGCGGAGTCAGGACGAAGAGGCACAGCTGGGACTGGGAAATACTCCAGTGACAATGTTTCCAACCTTGTATTACTATATTAAAATTATTGTTTTAAACAAATTTTGGGCTTTAAAACAGGTTTTGATTTTTGGTTTCATTCTATAGTTCAGTATTGCATTGTAAAATAATCAAAAAAAATAAAGCTGACTACTTCACGGATTTCACTTTTCACGTGTTATTTTTGGAACACAACTCCCGCGATAAACGAGGGATCACTGTATATTCATTGCAACAATTTAAGGAGGCTCAAAAAAAAAGTTCTGCTGGATACACATGCTGACATTCTTAGTCTGCTTATCTTGTGGAATGGGGAGGAACTGCTGCTAACTATCTTGGGTTTGAAGCAAAAACAAAATTGTTTTGCTCAGCCTTATGGTGGATCCTCCACAATTCTCATAAAATGGCAAGCATCAGGCTCTGCGGCTCAAGCTTGTTTTGGGGATTCTTGTGGGGCCTGATTTTAATTCCCTGTAATGTCTATGCAGACTATTATCAGGGAATGAATACATCGAGACAGAGCCTATTGGAAAAGCTGCAATGTTGCAACATTAATGTTCTGCTGGGAATAATTGTGTGTGCTATTTGCATTAATCCACAGTTTTCTGACTGAAATAAATATAAACATGGTGGTATTCCCCACCTTGCACAATCAGATAATGGAAACAAGCCATGAGACGGAAATGCAAGAAAAGGAACTTCACATTTCAGAACAAATGAATTATTTATTCACCAAGCCACCAATCCTGCAACATGCCAGCTTGTAGCCTGTTGCCAACTATGTTGGTTGGAAAACATCAACCGTATGTTGATCCGGGCCACCTCCCAACAATGTTGGCTAATTGCATTTGCTCATCACAGATGATCTGTACATTGACTCAATAAAAATGCTTCTTGTTTACATAAAAATAAAATCATCTCATGGTGCATTTATAGCAATGTGTATGCAGTTGATAGCTCTGATTAAATTAGGACAACAGCCTCTCACTGCAAATTGCACTTTTGTGTTAGCCTGTGAATTTGGGAATTTGATACATGGGAGGAGTTTGATATATGTGGCGAACATTTGGACAATTCCATCCCATATTCCTGGCATGGCTCAGCACAGTGTTGACTAGTTCAGTTCTGATCGGTTGGCCAGTTCTCGCGATTCCTGAGTATCTGAGCCCATTGTAGTGAGCACAGGTAGGGCGTGGCCCCTCATCATGTCACACTCTGTTGAAATGGTGTTAAGGTGGCTTTAACATACATTAATCAAATCTAATCAACCTTTATTTAGGTATCATCTGTTAAAATAAAAGTTATTTCTAGGCACTTTGAAGAATCCCAGGGCCTGACCCCCAACAAGCAACAGTAGAAAGAAAAAACTTCCCTTTAACAGGAAGAAACCTTGAGCAGGACCGGGATCATGTAGAGGGACCCTCCTGCTGATAGCCGGCTGGATAGAGAGAGAGGAGAAGGGGGAGGACGGGTAGAGGAGAGAATAGGCAGAGATCAGGGAAATAAATTAATAGTAAAAGCTGCTGGTATAAAAGTAGAGTGGGTCAGCAGGGTCGGAGGTGGGCAGGCCAACATATAGCTATAAACGCGGCTATCCCTTGTTCACACATCGACTAAAATCCTTGTGACTGTCAGCCTGGTAGCTAGCAAAAGAGCAATTTATGGAATTATCCTGAAGAAAATAGTGAACACCAAATCCATCAGGCACATCTGGGGCAAAGACTGTTAACAATGAGGTGACGACTGTGCTGGTAGACAAGGTGAAGCCATCTAGGTCACAATCTGTATACAGGCTGTGCAGTTCCTGGTCCTTGGAAAGCGCCAGGTCACGCAGACCATAGAGATGACAGTATAAACCTTGGCCTGTCAGACAGAAAAATAATGTTTAATGTTAATGACAACATAGCACAAATTTGATTACCCATGAAATCCCTCTTGGATGGTGTTCCTTTCTTTCTCATTTTTCCTCTCTCTCTCTCCAACTCTCTGTCTCTCTCTTGACTCATCAATAGAGCTTCCGATTCCGACGATTCAATAAATGTTTTGAAAAAATCATATTAATGAGCGTTTCAGTCAAAAGAACCACCGTTCCAATGATGGGTACTCAGCGAGATGGAGGAAACATTCATAAATAACTATTTTTTGGAGTTTATGAATCAATCCTGATAGATTATTGGAAGTGTGCTTCTTACATAAATCATTTTTTCTCTGACTTCTTGTTAATATTTTTGTTTTGGTATTATTGTTATTACATCCATCCATCCGGGGTCGGGTCGCGGGGGCAGCAGCCTAAGAAGAGAAGCCCAGACTTCCCTCTCCCCAGCTACTTCTTCCAGCTCATCCGGACGGATCCCGAGGCGTTCCCAGACCAGTCGAGAGACATAGTCTCTCCAACGTGTCCTGGGTCTTCCCGGGGGTCTCCTACCGGAGGGACATGCCCTTAACACCTCACCAGGGAGGCGTCCAGCCAGCTCACCACCAGGTGGTGATCAGTTGACAGCTCCGCCCCTCTCTTTACCCGAGTGTCCAAAACATGTGGCCGCAAATCCGATGACACAACCACAACGTCATATTATTATTATTATTATTAATATTATTATCTGAACAAGACTGAACAAGGAAAAGTAAGAAATGTGGTAAACTGACGGAAGGACATAAGATTGCTCGATCTACAAATTATTATAATCGGAATTATCATTATGGAGAGCCCAATTTTATTGTTTGCCAATCTGTATAGTTGTAACACCCTCTGTGATTTGACCTCTGATCAGGCAAGGGCTCAGGAAGGTGTGTTCTGAGGAAGCTGCTGCACTCCCTGTTGGCAGATGTACAGTATATCATTGTACAGTAGTAGCTTTTTATCTCCTTGAGAGTCACTTTTATGCTGTGGTTATAAAATATCACACACAGTAAATGCAGTATGTTCTGTCAAGAAAAAAGTTCAACATATGTTTACTAGAGCCAGAAATGCCTGTAAAATAACTTGTACGGGTTCCAAAAAACTCCCAGATGTCCTATCTAAAACAGCAGGGGACAGGGGAGCAGGGGTCAGAAACTCAAAATGTTAAAAGAGCCATATTGGACCAAACAAAAACAATCTGTCTGGTGCCTTATATAAGCCTTATATAAGCCTTATTATAAAGGCAACACATGCTGTAAGTGTCTATATTAGCTATATTAGCCTACTTTCAAAATGATAAGTAGGCTAATATATATAATGAGCATCGTGGAGAGAATGACTAACCACATGACCACTCTGCTGTAAGATGGTGCTGTAAGTTTAACTTCCGTTATAATGAGATGTTGAAATTAAATATTTCTTATACACATTTTTACAGCATTGGAAAACTTTAAGAACGTGTGTCATGTTTTTCCTGCTACACAAATTATATATTCACACCACCTTTTTCCATTATCATATTTTTCAAAAAGCTCCACAGAGCCACTAGGGAGGCACTAAAGAGCCGCATGCGGCTCTACAGCCGTGGGTTGCCAACCCCGCCCTAGAGCATCAGTGAATTCAGTGAATTGGCTGATGGCGAATGTGACTGGGTTATAATCTGTGGAGCTGGGGGGAGAAAAGGAGTTATTGTTTCTTAACCATTGGTTATCAGTTGCTTCTTTTAGTTGCTGGAGATAGTGGTGCTCGGGTGGTGGGCTCTCTCCTGTCCTGTCTGAGGTTATCTGGGAAGTGGATTTTTCTGCACTTAGTGAATATTTGGTGGTTTGGGCTGATTTCTCTTTTTTGAAGGGTTCTTCCCTCTTAGTGAGAGCCCTCGCCTATTCAACTGACTCCAGCCCAATGTGTAAAACCAAAGGCTTACCTTTTTGTTTTGTTTGCTTTTCTAGTCAAATTAGAAGTGACGTTGTGAGATGTAATTAATTTTTGAAGGTTGTTCTAAAATATTAAAAAGTATCTCCTCCCCTTTCTTTGCATTTATGGTGTCACAAATTATATCTGCAAAAATGTTAAACTCACCCATAGATGCTTCTTTGACAAGCTGCCTGTGGTACCTGGAGCACTGGTAGAGCATGGCCTTTAGTTGTTGTACGCTGTGTTGGTCTTGCTGACAAACGAAGGCATTAGAACATTGTTTTGTGTAGGTGGTGGCTGATGGAATAAACTCTAAACGACCATGCTTGAATCTCGTCATACTGCATGCCTCAGCCGTAGGAACAGCGCATCCTCAGGAAGCCCATTTGAAAAGCAAGCTGGGCCATACTGTCGGGGCTCAAGTTATTTTTCTTCATTGTTTCCTTTCCACCTTTCCCAAAGATCATAAAATCAATACTGAGTTGTGACACATGTAAATCAAAGTTGTCATTGGCTTTCTTGATGCCGTTCTTCAGCACACTGTCCAGGTTAAACTGTAACTGATGCACAGCAGAAGCTGAATCCACGGCAGCAGCAACAGAGCCTGGGTGCACCTGCGGCTGCTCTGTTGAGTCTTTGTAGATTTTTTCCAAAATATCAGTCATGGTCATGCCATCACCCCAGGAGTGCTCCATGCAAATGCCAGCTTCACCAGATTTTGAAACATGGAGACTGAAAGACTTATCAAGCCACCGATTGCAGCCATTAGCCAGCAGCAAACTATGTAACATGTCATCACCCTTCTTCATACTTGCATCATCCAGACAGAGACAGCAAACAGCGCTGTCCACAAGCCTTAAATTGTCTGTATTTCCACAATTTACCAGTTTGTCCCTCAGTTCGGCCCACACGTCTCGGTTCTCACTGGTCAAGATTCCAATAGGAAAGGCAGGTGCTGGTGTCAGGTCAGTCAAAATGTAGTTCAAGTGGGCCTGGATCTCTGTAGGCTTCAACAAGTTGCCATCCCTGTCTACAACATCAAAAACATACATGTTGCCATTTCTCATAACAAGAACATGGTGGCCTTTCTCATTAGTAAAGAGCTCATCTCGGCCCTGTCCTGGAATTCGAGTTGTGTTAAAGACACGATGGTACTGAGACATGTCCAGTGGGTAGGCGTCAACCATCTGAGCTCCATAAGGCTGGAAGTGTAAAACATTTGGCTCCAGTAGGCCAGCTCGCAGTGTTTTCATGTAGCGCAAAGTTGAGCACAGCAGATTGGTGGCCCGCACCAACTGTTGATTATACTCTGTCTTTGGGTCTGGTGGAAGCAGTGCAAAAACATTGAAGTGCAGTAAAGATTTGCGATTTTTAAGACGCATGTCTAACCAGGGTCCTGAAAGAAAGTTATTCATCCATCAGCACATATGAATTGTTTTTTTTTTGTAATATAAGAATGTTAAGATCACCTGAAATGTAGCTTGTGTGTTTGTTGATTTTATCCTTAGCTACCAGTTCCTTGTGTAATTCTCTGCCGACACCATTCAGGAAGTCTTGGGCAATTTTCTCTGTGGTTCTAAGATTACAAAATTATAAACATTGTTCCAAGAATCAGGTAAATATCTGACAGTTATCGTGACAGTATTTCTTTTTCTTCATTGAAAATCTTGAAATTTACATTTCCGGTGTTCAAACAAACACATGCAGTAACTTTAACAAATAGTTATTATACATTTCTAGAATGATAATGACCAAATCATTAATGATCAGTTTTTGTAAATAAACAAGCAACAAATAACATGTGCCTCATAATCTCTTACCTCAATCCTGCTAAAGCGCTGGTGTTTCTCCATAATACAACTGTCCAGGGACATGGTTTTCAGATTAGGGGCAAATCATGGGTGTTAAGTGAGGTGGACCAATGGAAGGAGGGGAAGAGGAAGCATGGACCTGTTTTTACCAATCACACTTATTTTGGTATTTTGTATTTAGTGTTGCCCAGGGCTTTCACTGAGGTTAATCATTGGTTTGTTTTTCCTTAAATACAGTAATACATTTTACACCTGATTCAAAATTGGAACATGGCGAAGACCAAATACTTTTACCAACTAGAACGCGGGAAGAGATACCGATTGGCACATGCATGTGTTGCTAGGCGGTGAAAATATAAACACTAAAACGAGCAAATGGATTCGAAAGAATTTCGGGAACGTTTGGTGTAAAATAATCGACGCGATGATGGGAAGCGGAAAAGAGCAAAGCGCTAAAATAGAAGCTATATACGCCGCTGCGGAAGAAGAGGATCCGGTTGGGCTAATGTGATCAGGACGAGGAAGTGCAAAGATACAACAGACACCTATCGTCATGACATCGAACGGGGACGTGAACAGAGTACAGATTGGAGGAACGACTCACCTGATGCATGCTATTCCAATAAGAGAGAGGTGCGTCAGATTTAATATGATGACAAAGATAGGGAGTGACTTTGGCCTGATTGACCCTAAGGAATGGGGCATGTGGTTCCATTACTTTAAACAAAAGGGCTACGTGTGTAATCGCACGGAACATGTCGAAATGTTCGAGATGTTTCCAGATTGGGACAATAATCATCCCATAAAACGAGTCACCGAAGATAAGAAAAGAAAATCATTAATGCCGGAAGAAGGAACAAGGAAGAAAGTTCAAAAGTTAATCCAAGGTAGTTTTCTCTGTCAACTGGACTGGGTTTCTTCTCTTGAAGACGTTTCGCCTTCTATCCAGAGGGCTTCTTCAGTTCTGAAATCGCTGGGGAGAGAGCTTGAAAATATTTAGCCCCTGTGGACCATTTGCATGCTAATGATCTGGGTGGTCACCTGAGAGTCGTTAGCAGGGTCGTTGGTCGGGTCGTTCACCTAGTTTCTGTTGAGGTGTCTCCCCTTTGTCTGCTGGGTCACATGGTGGTGAGTCACCAGGTCTCCTGGAATGGTGTGAATGTTTGTTTTGCTGTTGGAAGGAGTGGAGGACTGCATTGTATGTGGGTGATAGGAAGTGCCTCAGGCCACCACCTCTGTTTAAGGATGGTTTCTCCAATTTAACATGGATAGTTTTTCATTCTTTGTAAATATGCTTGGGTTTCTATTTTTTTTTCTTTTTTTTTTACTAAGCCTAAGCCTAACTTTTTACTTTTTTTAGCACAAAAATAACAATTATTTCTGCAACAACCCTCCACACCAAAACTGGGAAAAAGTTGTTTCATTCTTTGTAAATATGTTTTGTTTTTTTAACAATAAATGTCAGTGTGTTGATCCCTTCCTTCCTGTTGATCCTTTCCACTGCATACAGCTCATAGTCCAGTTTAAGTCTTGATGGCTATGTTCACTGAGGTATTTATCCATCTCACAACTTACACACTGTTTTTACCTAGAAAACCCACAAGAGGTGCCAATTGGCCCCAAGTCCCCCCCTGTGGACACTCATTTTGTTATGGAAATGTGGCTGTTAGTGGCACACGGGCGGAGCTACTTGAACCTGTGTGGGGGAGGAGACATACCTTACGGCTCAGGAGGTTCTTTTGAGAGCAAGCTTAAGTTGTGAGATGGATAAATACCTCAGTGAACATAGCCATCAAGACTTAAACTGGACTATGAGCTGTATGCAGTGGAAAGGATCAACAGGAAGGAAGGGATCAACACACTGACATTTATTGTTAAAAAAACAAAACATATTTACAAAGAATGAAACAACTTTTTCCCAGTTTTGGTGTGGAGGGTTGTTGCAGAAATAATTGTTATTTTTGTGCTAAAAAAAAGTAAAAAGTTAGGCTTAGGCTTAGTAAAAAAAAAAGAAAAAAAAAAGAAACCCAAGCATATTTACAAAGAATGAAAAACTATCCATGTTAAATTGGAGAAACCATCCTTAAACAGAGGTGGTGGCCTGAGGCACTTCCTATCACCCACATACAATGCAGTCCTCCACTCCTTCCAACAGCAAAACAAACATTCACACCATTCCAGGAGACCTGGTGACTCACCACCATGTGACCCAGCAGACAAAGGGGAGACACCTCAACAGAAACTAGGTGAACGACCCGACCAACGACCCTGCTAACGACTCTCAGGTGACCACCCAGATCATTAGCATGCAAATGGCCCACAGGGGCTAAATATTTTCAAGCTCTCTCCCCAGCGATTTCAGAACTGAAGAAGCCCTCTGGATAGAAGGCGAAACGTCTTCAAGAGAAGAAACCCAGTCCAGTTGACAGAGAAAACTACCTTGGATACAATGACCTGGATGACTGAGAATTTACACAGACTTCAAAAGTTAATAATTGAAGATCTAAGTAACGGGGCAGAGTCAAAGGAAGAAGATAAAGAGAAGTCGCTGCCGGACGGCGTCACTCGGGAGGATATCGAAGTCTACGAACGTATCAATTGGGACGGTAAAGAATTCTAATGCCGCTGATCAGATTGCTGAAAAGGGGACTCCTGTTTCCAGGGTATAATTACTTGGGACCGGGAAATCCGCTCGAAAACGGTGAGCCTGTATATTTTGCTGACGCTGCTGCAAAGAGACATGATTATAGCTACAGTGATTATATTAAACAAGGAAAGAATCCGTACTGGCGTTTCAACAAGGCCGATCAGAAATTCATCGACGAGCTCAAGGGAGACAAATCGTACGGAGGTCGTTTTGGGCGCGTTGTATTCAAAATCAAGAAAAAGATTACACCGAAATTAGACGAACCGGACAGCAAAGAAAATAAGGAAGAAGAAGAAACCGCAAAGAGAGAAAAAGAGGAAAGAGAGACAAAGAGAGCAGAAGCTTAGCAAGCGTTAGAAGAGAGAAAGGCGCCGAAACGAAAAGGTCTTCGACCCACTTTTCTCCAGATTGTCGCTACATTTCTCTATTTTATGTTATCTCTTCTCTTATTTTCTTCTCTTTTCTTTCTTACCGCTATTTTTTACTTTTCTTCTTCATGCTACCGCTATTTTTATTTTTCTTCTTCGTGACAGGGGTTCGCTTTGGCCTGGGACGTTAAGTTCAGCATTCGCTTTAAATATATCTGGCGCCATCTAGCGTTGTGAATGGGTATAATGTCTAGACCGCGAATGTAAGACGACCCCCACTTTTTCAGTCTTATTTCAACGCAAAAAACAACGTCTTATATTCGGGCCAATACGGTACAAATGATTGGTGATGAGACTGATACCGCTAAAGCTGGACTGGCGGGTCCGAATACGAACGGTAGCGGAGGCGGAGGCGGAGGAGTCAGTCTATCGACTGGAAACGACGACAATAGAGTTACGTGGTACTGGGGTCCGGACGGCAAATGTACTATCGTAGCCAGCATGACGAGAAAGTGCGTACTGAAGCAACCAGAGTCTTACGATTACAAAAAAGTCTCGAACTGGGAGATTGAAGACGAATTCGACGTATCGTACGAAAACTTTGGAGCTAAGAACGTACAACACGAAACAATCGTAAAGACGCCGTGGTACACTGAACACGTTAATCAGTGGGGTTGCTTCTTCAGTCCGGCGCAGGCTCAGTACATTATCAATACGTTCGGCTCGGTGAAAATCAAAAGTCTAAAGAAACGACTGTACGATGTCAACGTCAAACAGAAGACGGTCAACGGAGAAGGCGCGGCACAAACTGTATCGTACTCAAACGATCTCTGCGGACAACTGAAAATCGCTTGCGATCATAACGCTCAGTTACCGTGGGCCGGTGATGGACTCTCGATCAGAAGTTTGGGGTTCATTAATCATAGGCCTGCGGTGCTGCAGCAATATCGCTACTACGTACCGCAAGAATGAGACTGGGACGTCGTGGCATCCGACTACCGTTGCCGACTACAAGAACTTTACGTATCCCTGCGGAGCCATATGGTGCAAAAATATCGAAGCTGATCTCAGACAGAAAATTAATCTATGCGGAGCGTTCGAAATGTCAAACGTACCGTGGCAATCGTTCTATCAAGTCGAAGAACAACCGATCGAAACTTACTCTCCAAACTCTGTGAACAACTCGTTCCTGACTCAATTCGCTACGTTTAAGATACAGTATACTCTCGTAATGGAAGCTGAAACCTGGACTCCGGCTCAGAGAAATTTGGGTTACTACTTTACGCGTCTCGATCAAATCTCTAACAAATCAACGAGAAACCTAATCGAAAGAAACGGAATGGTGAAAAACGACGGATCAGAATCATTCGCTATACTCGAAGGAAGGAAGCGACGTCGTGTAAAATACTAAATCAACTAAACCTTCTATTCAATAAAAATGTGTTAGGAAGGCATTTTCGTCTCATGGCTTGTTTCCATTATCTGATTGTGCAAAGTGGGGAATCCCACCATGTTTATATTTATTTCAGTCAGAAAACTGTGGATTAACGCAAATACTTTATAGCGCACAATTATTCCCAGTTCCCAGCAGAACATTAATGTTGCAACATTGCAGCTTTTCCATCAGGCTCTGTCTCGATGTATTCATTCCCTGATAATAGTCTGCATAGATTCAAGATTCAAGAGTACTTTATTGATCCCTTTAGGGGGTGTCCACCGGGGAAATTAGCATCTCCAAAGATCTACAAGCATCTACAAAATTTCCCACCACCATTACACCCCATTAAACCTATTAAAGATAATAAAAATATAATAAAATAAGAAATAAAATAGAATAAATTAAATAGAATATAAATATAAAACTATAAAAATGTTCCAGTTCTCCTGTTGGCCCTCCTCCCCCCCTGTGAGGAGTTGAACAGCCTGATGGCTCGGGGGATGAATGAGTTCCCCAGTCTGTTGGTCCTGAACTTGGGGAGGCGCAGCCTCTGGCTGATCAGGCTTCTCTGGCTGTGGATGACAGTGTGCAGAGGGTGGCGGTCATTGTCCATGATGCTCCGCAGCTTGTCAATAGTTCTCCTCTCTGCCACTGTCGCCAGAGGTTTCAGCTTCATCCCCACCACCGAGCTGGCCCGCCTGATCAGCTTCTCCAGCCTGGAGAGGTCCGCTTTTGTCGCACTCCCCCCCCCCAGCACACCACAGCGTAGGACAGGACGCTGGCGACCACAGACTGATAGAACATCCAGAGGAGTTTCCTGCAGATGTTGAAGGATCTGAGTCTCCTCAGGAAGTACATCCTGCTCTGGGTCTTCTTGTACAGCTAACTCGTGTTGCTTGTCCAGTCCAGCCTGTTGTCCAGCCACAGCCCAAGATATTTGTAGGTCTGCACGCCCTCCACCTCCCCCGTTCCTATCTGAACTGGTCTAGGTCTCGGTCGGTCCCTCCCAAAGTCAATGACCAGTTCTTTGGTTTTGGAGGTGTTGAGCTGCAGACCGTTGTTGTGGCACCAGGCAACAAAGTCCCTGACCAGGCACCGGTACTCCTCCTCTTGGTCGTCTCTGATACATCCAACGATGGCTGTGTCATCAGCGAACTTCTGAATGTGACACATTTCAGAGTTGTAACAGAAGTCCGAGGTGTACAGAGTGAAGAGGATGGGGGACAGCACAGTCCCCTGTGGAGCACCGATGCTAAACAAGCAACAAATAACATGTGCCTCATAATCTCTTACCTCAATCCTGCTAAAGCGCTGGTGTTTCTCCATAATACAACTGTCCAGGGACATGGTTTTCAGATTAGGGGCAAATCATGGGTGTTAAGTGAGGTGGACCAATGGAAGGAGGGGAAGAGGAAGCATGGACCTGTTTTTACCAATCACACTTATTTTGGTATTTTGTATTTAGTGTTGCCCAGGGCTTTCACTGAGGTTAATCATTGGTTTGTTTTTCCTTAAATACAGTAATACATTTTACACCTGATTCAAAATTGGAACATGGCGAAGACCAAATACTTTTACCAACTAGAACGCGGGAAGAGATACCGATTGGCACATGCATGTGTTGCTAGGCGGCGAAAATATAAACGCTAAAACGAGCAAATGGATTCGAAAGAATTTCGGGAACATTTGGTGTAAAATAATGGGTGATGATGGGAAGCGGAAAAGAGCAAAGCGCTAAAATAGAAGCTATATACGCCGCTGCGGAAGAAGAGGATCTGGTTGGGCTAATGTGATCAGGACGAGGAAGTGCAAAGATACAACAGACACCTATCGTCATGGCATCGAACGGGGACGTGAACAGAGTACAGATTGGAGGAACGACTCACCTGATGCACGCTATTCCAATAAGAGAGAGGTGCGTCAGATTTAATATGATGACAAAGATAGGGAGTGACTTTGGCCTGATTGACCCTAAGGAATGGGGCATGTGGTTCCATTACTTTAAACAAAAGGGCTACGTGTGTAATCGCACGGAACATGTCGAAATGTTCGAGATGTTTCCAGATTGGGACAATAATCATCCCATAAAACGAGTCACCGAAGATAAGAAAAGAAAATCATTAATGCCGGAAGAAGGAACAAGGAAGAAAGTTCAAAAGTTAATCCAAGGTAGTTTTCTCTGTCAACTGGACTGGGTTTCTTCTCTTGAAGACGTTTCGCCTTCTATCCAGAGGGCTTCTTCAGTTCTGAAATCGCTGGGGAGAGAGCTTGAAAATATTTAGCCCCTGTGGGCCATTTGCATGCTAATGATCTGGGTGGTCACCTGAGAGTCGTTAGCAGGGTCGTTGGTCGGGTCGTTCACCTAGTTTCTGTTGAGGTGTCTCCCCTTTGTCTGCTGGGTCACATGGTGGTGAGTCACCAGGTCTCCTGGAATGGTGTGAATGTTTGTTTTGCTGTTGGAAGGAGTGGAGGACTGCATTGTATGTGGGTGATAGGAAGTGCCTCAGGCCACCACCTCTGTTTAAGGATGGTTTCTCCAATTTAACATGGATAGTTTTTCATTCTTTGTAAATATGCTTGGGTTTCTTTTTTTTCTTTTTTTTTTACTAAGCCTAAGCCTAACTTTTTACTTTTTTTAGCACAAAAATAACAATTACTTCTGCAACAACCCTCCACACCAAAACTGGGAAAAAGTTGCTTTTTCATTCTTTGTAAATATGTTTTGTTTTGTTGTCAGTGTGTTGATCCCTTCCTTCCTGTTGATCCTTTCCACTGCATACAGCTCATAGTCCAGTTTAAGTCTTTATGGCTATGTTCACTGAGGTATTTATCCATCTCACAACTAAAGCTTGCTCTCAAAAGAACCTCCTGAGCTGTAAGGTATGTCCCCTCCCCCACACAGGTTCAAGTGGCTCCGGCCGTGTGCCACTAACAGCCACATTTCCATAACAAAATGAGTGTCCACAGGGGGGACTTGGGGCCAATTGGCCGTCTTGTGGGTTTTCTAGGTAAAAGGCCAAATGGCCGCTCTCTGGGACTTCTAGTGTTAAGGATGGTTTCTCCAATTTAACATGGATAGTTTTTCATTCTTTGTAAATATGCTTGGGTTTCTTTTTTTTTTCTTTTTTTTTTACTAAGCCTAAGCCTAACTTTTTACTTTTTTTTAGCACAAAAATAACAATTATTTCTGCAACAACCCTCCACACCAAAACTGGGAAAAAGTTGTTTCATTCTTTGTAAATATGTTTTGTTTTTTTAACAATAAATGTCAGTGTGTTGATCCCTTCCTTCCTGTTGATCCTTTCCACTGCATACAGCTCATAGTCCAGTTTAAGTCTTGATGGCTATGTTCACTGAGGTATTTATCCATCTCACAACTTAAGCTTGCTCTCAAAAGAACCTCCTGAGCCGTAAGGTATGTCTCCTCCCCCACACAGGTTCAAGTAGCTCCGCCCGTGTGCCACTAACAGCCACATTTCCATAACAAAATGAGTGTCCACAGGGGGGGGACTTGGGGCCAATTGGCACCTCTTGTGGGTTTTCTAGGTAAAAACGCCAAATGGCCCCTCTCTGGGACTTCTAGTGCTAGAGCGCTTTGCCGTGAGGGCGCGCGCGCCAGTTTGCACTGGGCAGGTAAGGCGCAGCAATGCGCGTCACTGACTCCCCCACTCAGTTGATAAATGGTAATGGGGCTGTTCTTGCTGCAGTTGGCTGCCGGCTGGTGTCAGTGGGTCGCGTTGCCCCAGCGGGAACCCCTCACGGAGTGGTGGTGCCACCAAATACAGTCGGCACAGATTACCTCGCCTACTGGACCCACTGCTGCTTTGGCTCAGTCCTTGAGTTCGGGACTCTATCCTGTTCGCTCTTGCTCTCTCTCTCGCTCTCTCTCTCATGCTCTCTCCCCTCCGCTCGGAGAAAACGGCGCTGAGACGTAGTGGTGCCGCCGAGGCGACCACGGAGCTATTGCCGTCAATTTAGATTCTTAACAGTGTGTAAATTGTATTTCCAAGTTATATTTACTCTTAGGTTTTGTTTGTTTTCGTTTATTGGTTGACGTTGTGTTCTTTTAGACGATCTGGTCACCATTTAATTGCCTGTGTGTGTGTGTGTGTGTGTGTGTGTGTGTATTCGTCGTGTCTAATTGTTTACCACTGAAAATTTAATTGTTCCTTTTCTTTGTGGACAGGTGCTGCGGGCCACGGCGGGGACCCAACCCCTGGTGGAGGGCGTTTTCATCACACCCCTTGTGTGTGGTTTTGCTTGCAGTAGCACGGGTGTTTTTAGTTTAGTTATCTCCCCTAATTGAGTTTTACCTGCCGGTGGGGCCCCAGGCCTGTCCACCCCTTTTGTTAATTTAACTTTTGTACAGCCGAGTTATTTGTTGAGTATTGGATTTAATAAAATTGTAGCACATAACCCTCAATCCCGTCTCTGCCTCTGGAATAGAAACTTATCTGCGTGTGCCTGTTCACTGGTTAATTCCTGGGGCGAAATTCCCCAGGTGGCGTTGTCGTCAACCGTTACACCCACCGAAGGTGGCATATCCGTTTATAAAAATCTTCTTGCTCAGAAAAAGAAAGAGCGCCAATAACTACCCATAACAATGTTCTTCTCTCGGAGAAAGACTCCTGCGCCTTCAGTAGAAACAGACGCTCCAGCGGAGCGGAGTCAGGACGAAGAGGCACAGCTGGGACTGGGAAATACTCCAGTGACAATGTTTCCAACCTTGTATTACTATATTAAAATTATTGTTTTAAACAAATTTTGGGCTTTTAAAACAGGTTTTGATTTTTGGTTTCATTCTATAGTTCAGTATTGCATTGTAAAATAATCAAAAAAAATAAAGCTGACTACTTCACGGATTTCACTTTTCACGTGTTATTTTTGGAACACAACTCCCGCGATAAACGAGGGATCACTGTATATTCATTGCAACAATTTAAGGAGGCTCAAAAAAAAAAGTTCTGCTGGATACACATGCTGACATTCTTAGTCTGCTTATCTTGTGGAATGGGGAGGAACTGCTGCTAACTATCTTGGGTTTGAAGCAAAAACAAAATTGTTTTGCTCAGCCTTATGGTGGATCCTCCACAATTCTCATAAAATGGCAAGCATCAGGCTCTGCGGCTCAAGCTTGTTTTGGGGATTCTTGTGGGGCCTGATTTTAATTCCCTGTAATGTCTATGCAGACTATTATCAGGGAATGAATACATCGAGACAGAGCCTATTGGAAAAGCTGCAATGTTGCAACATTAATGTTCTGCTGGGAATAATTGTGTGTGCTATTTGCATTAATCCACAGTTTTTCTGACTGAAATAAATATAAACATGGTGGTATTCCCCACCTTGCACAATCAGATAATGGAAACAAGCCATGAGACGGAAATGCAAGAAAAGGAACTTCACATTTCAGAACAAATGAATTATTTATTCACCAAGCCACCAATCCTGCAACATGCCAGCTTGTAGCCTGTTGCCAACTATGTTGGTTGGAAAACATCAACCGTATGTTGATCCGGGCCACCTCCCAACAATGTTGGCTAATTGCATTTGCTCATCACAGATGATCTGTACATTGACTCAATAAAAATGCTTCTTGTTTACATAAAAATAAAATCATCTCATGGTGCATTTATAGCAATGTGTATGCAGTTGATAGCTCTGATTAAATTAGGACAACAGCCTCTCACTGCAAATTGCACTTTTGTGTTAGCCTGTGAATTTGGGAATTTGATACATGGGAGGAGTTTGATATATGTGGCGAACATTTGGACAATTCCATCCCATATTCCTGGCATGGCTCAGCACAGTGTTGACTAGTTCAGTTCTGATCGGTTGGCCAGTTCTCGCGATTCCTGAGTATCTGAGCCCATTGTAGTGAGCACAGGTAGGGCGTGGCCCCTCATCATGTCACACTCTGTTGAAATGGTGTTAAGGTGGCTTTAACATACATTAATCAAATCTAATCAACCTTTATTTAGGTATCATCTGTTAAAATAAAAGTTATTTCTAGGCACTTTGAAGAATCCCAGGGCCTGACCCCCAACAAGCAACAGTAGAAAGAAAAACTTCCCTTTAACAGGAAGAAACCTTGAGCAGGACCGGGATCATGTAGAGGGACCCTCCTGCTGATAGCCGGCTGGATAGAGAGAGAGGAGAAGGGGGAGGACGGGTAGAGGAGAGAATAGGCAGAGATCAGGGAAATAAATTAATAGTAAAAGCTGCTGGTATAAAAGTAGAGTGGGTCAGCAGGGTCGGAGGTGGGCAGGCCAACATATAGCTATAAACGCGGCTATCCCTTGTTCACACATCGACTAAAATCCTTGTGACTGTCAGCCTGGTAGCTAGCAAAAGAGCAATTTATGGAATTATCCTGAAGAAAATAGTGAACACCAAATCCATCAGGCACATCTGGGGCAAAGACTGTTAACAATGAGGTGACGACTGTGCTGGTAGACAAGGTGAAGCCATCTAGGTCACAATCTGTATACAGGCTGTGCAGTTCCTGGTCCTTGGAAAGCGCCAGGTCACGCAGACCATAGAGATGACAGTATAAACCTTGGCCTGTCAGACAGAAAAATAATGTTTAATGTTAATGACAACATAGCACAAATTTGATTACCCATGAAATCCCTCTTGGATGGTGTTCCTTTCTTTCTCATTTTTCCTCTCTCTCTCTCCAACTCTCTGTCTCTCTCTTGACTCATCAATAGAGCTTCCGATTCCGACGATTCAATAAATGTTTTGAAAAAATCATATTAATGAGCGTTTCAGTCAAAAGAACCACCGTTCCAATGATGGGTACTCAGCGAGATGGAGGAAACATTCATAAATAACTATTTTTTGGAGTTTATGAATCAATCCTGATAGATTATTGGAAGTGTGCTTCTTACATAAATCATTTTTTCTCTGACTTCTTGTTAATATTTTTGTTTTGGTATTATTGTTATTACATCCATCCATCCGGGGTCGGGTCGCGGGGGCAGCAGCCTAAGAAGAGAAGCCCAGACTTCCCTCTCCCCAGCTACTTCTTCCAGCTCATCCGGACGGATCCCGAGGCGTTCCCAGACCAGTCGAGAGACATAGTCTCTCCAACGTGTCCTGGGTCTTCCCGGGGGTCTCCTACCGGAGGGACATGCCCTTAACACCTCACCAGGGAGGCGTCCAGCCAGCTCACCACCAGGTGGTGATCAGTTGACAGCTCCGCCCCTCTCTTTACCCGAGTGTCCAAAACATGTGGCCGCAAATCCGATGACACAACCACAACGTCATATTATTATTATTATTATTAATATTATTATCTGAACAAGACTGAACAAGGAAAAGTAAGAAATGTGGTAAACTGACGGAAGGACATAAGATTGCTCGATCTACAAATTATTATAATCGGAATTATCATTATGGAGAGCCCAATTTTATTGTTTGCCAATCTGTATAGTTGTAACACCCTCTGTGATTTGACCTCTGATCAGGCAAGGGCTCAGGAAGGTGTGTTCTGAGGAAGCTGCTGCACTCCCTGTTGGCAGATGTACAGTATATCATTGTACAGTAGTAGCTTTTATCTCCTTGAGAGTCACTTTTATGCTGTGGTTATAAAATATCACACACAGTAAATGCAGTATGTTCTGTCAAGAAAAAAGTTCAACATATGTTTACTAGAGCCAGAAATGCCTGTAAAATAACTTGTACGGGTTCCAAAAAACTCCCAGATGTCCTATCTAAAACAGCAGGGGACAGGGGAGCAGGGGTCAGAAACTCAAAATGTTAAAAGAGCCATATTGGACCAAACAAAAACAATCTGTCTGGTGCCTTATATAAGCCTTATATAAGCCTTATTATAAAGGCAACACATGCTGTAAGTGTCTATATTAGCTATATTAGCCTACTTTCAAAATGATAAGTAGGCTAATATATATAATGAGCATCGTGGAGAGAATGACTAACCACATGACCACTCTGCTGTAAGATGGTGCTGTAAGTTTAACTTCCGTTATAATGAGATGTTGAAATTAAATATTTCTTATACACATTTTTACAGCATTGGAAAACTTTAAGAACGTGTGTCATGTTTTTCCTGCTACACAAATTATATATTCACACCACCTTTTTCCATTATCATATTTTTCAAAAAGCTCCACAGAGCCACTAGGGAGGCACTAAAGAGCCGCATGCGGCTCTACAGCCGTGGGTTGCCAACCCCGCCCTAGAGCATCAGTGAATTCAGTGAATTGGCTGATGGCGAATGTGACTGGGTTATAATCTGTGGAGCTGGGGGGAGAAAAGGAGTTATTGTTTCTTAACCATTGGTTATCAGTTGCTTCTTTTAGTTGCTGGAGATAGTGGTGCTCGGGTGGTGGGCTCTCTCCTGTCCTGTCTGAGGTTATCTGGGAAGTGGATTTTTCTGCACTTAGTGAATATTTGGTGGTTTGGGCTGATTTCTCTTTTTTGAAGGGTTCTTCCCTCTTAGTGAGAGCCCTCGCCTATTCAACTGACTCCAGCCCAATGTGTAAAACCAAAGGCTTACCTTTTTGTTTTGTTTGCTTTTCTAGTCAAATTAGAAGTGACGTTGTGAGATGTAATTAATTTTTGAAGGTTGTTCTAAAATATTAAAAAGTATCTCCTCCCCTTTCTTTGCATTTATGGTGTCACAAATTATATCTGCAAAAATGTTAAACTCACCCATAGATGCTTCTTTGACAAGCTGCCTGTGGTACCTGGAGCACTGGTAGAGCATGGCCTTTAGTTGTTGTACGCTGTGTTGGTCTTGCTGACAAACGAAGGCATTAGAACATTGTTTTGTGTAGGTGGTGGCTGATGGAATAAACTCTAAACGACCATGCTTGAATCTCGTCATACTGCATGCCTCAGCCGTAGGAACAGCGCATCCTCAGGAAGCCCATTTGAAAAGCAAGCTGGGCCATACTGTCGGGGCTCAAGTTATTTTTCTTCATTGTTTCCTTTCCACCTTTCCCAAAGATCATAAAATCAATACTGAGTTGTGACACATGTAAATCAAAGTTGTCATTGGCTTTCTTGATGCCGTTCTTCAGCACACTGTCCAGGTTAAACTGTAACTGATGCACAGCAGAAGCTGAATCCACGGCAGCAGCAACAGAGCCTGGGTGCACCTGCGGCTGCTCTGTTGAGTCTTTGTAGATTTTTTCCAAAATATCAGTCATGGTCATGCCATCACCCCAGGAGTGCTCCATGCAAATGCCAGCTTCACCAGATTTTGAAACATGGAGACTGAAAGACTTATCAAGCCACCGATTGCAGCCATTAGCCAGCAGCAAACTATGTAACATGTCATCACCCTTCTTCATACTTGCATCATCCAGACAGAGACAGCAAACAGCGCTGTCCACAAGCCTTAAATTGTCTGTATTTCCACAATTTACCAGTTTGTCCCTCAGTTCGGCCCACACGTCTCGGTTCTCACTGGTCAAGATTCCAATAGGAAAGGCAGGTGCTGGTGTCAGGTCAGTCAAAATGTAGTTCAAGTGGGCCTGGATCTCTGTAGGCTTCAACAAGTTGCCATCCCTGTCTACAACATCAAAAACATACATGTTGCCATTTCTCATAACAAGAACATGGTGGCCTTTCTCATTAGTAAAGAGCTCATCTCGGCCCTGTCCTGGAATTCGAGTTGTGTTAAAGACACGATGGTACTGAGACATGTCCAGTGGGTAGGCGTCAACCATCTGAGCTCCATAAGGCTGGAAGTGTAAAACATTTGGCTCCAGTAGGCCAGCTCGCAGTGTTTTCATGTAGCGCAAAGTTGAGCACAGCAGATTGGTGGCCCGCACCAACTGTTGATTATACTCTGTCTTTGGGTCTGGTGGAAGCAGTGCAAAAACATTGAAGTGCAGTAAAGATTTGCGATTTTTAAGACGCATGTCTAACCAGGGTCCTGAAAGAAAGTTATTCATCCATCAGCACATATGAATTGTTTTTTTTTTGTAATATAAGAATGTTAAGATCACCTGAAATGTAGCTTGTGTGTTTGTTGATTTTATCCTTAGCTACCAGTTCCTTGTGTAATTCTCTGCCGACACCATTCAGGAAGTCTTGGGCAATTTTCTCTGTGGTTCTAAGATTACAAAATTATAAACATTGTTCCAAGAATCAGGTAAATATCTGACAGTTATCGTGACAGTATTTTCTTTTTCTTCATTGAAAATCTTGAAATTTACATTTCCGGTGTTCAAACAAACACATGCAGTAACTTTAACAAATAGTTATTATACATTTCTAGAATGATAATGACCAAATCATTAATGATCAGTTTTTGTAAATAAACAAGCAACAAATAACATGTGCCTCATAATCTCTTACCTCAATCCTGCTAAAGCGCTGGTGTTTCTCCATAATACAACTGTCCAGGGACATGGTTTTCAGATTAGGGGCAAATCATGGGTGTTAAGTGAGGTGGACCAATGGAAGGAGGGGAAGAGGAAGCATGGACCTGTTTTTACCAATCACACTTATTTTGGTATTTTGTATTTAGTGTTGCCCAGGGCTTTCACTGAGGTTAATCATTGGTTTGTTTTTCCTTAAATACAGTAATACATTTTACACCTGATTCAAAATTGGAACATGGCGAAGACCAAATACTTTTACCAACTAGAACGCGGGAAGAGATACCGATTGGCACATGCATGTGTTGCTAGGCGGTGAAAATATAAACACTAAAACGAGCAAATGGATTCGAAAGAATTTCGGGAACGTTTGGTGTAAAATAATCGACGCGATGATGGGAAGCGGAAAAGAGCAAAGCGCTAAAATAGAAGCTATATACGCCGCTGCGGAAGAAGAGGATCCGGTTGGGCTAATGTGATCAGGACGAGGAAGTGCAAAGATACAACAGACACCTATCGTCATGACATCGAACGGGGACGTGAACAGAGTACAGATTGGAGGAACGACTCACCTGATGCATGCTATTCCAATAAGAGAGAGGTGCGTCAGATTTAATATGATGACAAAGATAGGGAGTGACTTTGGCCTGATTGACCCTAAGGAATGGGGCATGTGGTTCCATTACTTTAAACAAAAGGGCTACGTGTGTAATCGCACGGAACATGTCGAAATGTTCGAGATGTTTCCAGATTGGGACAATAATCATCCCATAAAACGAGTCACCGAAGATAAGAAAAGAAAATCATTAATGCCGGAAGAAGGAACAAGGAAGAAAGTTCAAAAGTTAATCCAAGGTAGTTTTCTCTGTCAACTGGACTGGGTTTCTTCTCTTGAAGACGTTTCGCCTTCTATCCAGAGGGCTTCTTCAGTTCTGAAATCGCTGGGGAGAGAGCTTGAAAATATTTAGCCCCTGTGGACCATTTGCATGCTAATGATCTGGGTGGTCACCTGAGAGTCGTTAGCAGGGTCGTTGGTCGGGTCGTTCACCTAGTTTCTGTTGAGGTGTCTCCCCTTTGTCTGCTGGGTCACATGGTGGTGAGTCACCAGGTCTCCTGGAATGGTGTGAATGTTTGTTTTGCTGTTGGAAGGAGTGGAGGACTGCATTGTATGTGGGTGATAGGAAGTGCCTCAGGCCACCACCTCTGTTTAAGGATGGTTTCTCCAATTTAACATGGATAGTTTTTCATTCTTTGTAAATATGCTTGGGTTTCTATTTTTTTTTCTTTTTTTTTTACTAAGCCTAAGCCTAACTTTTTACTTTTTTTAGCACAAAAATAACAATTATTTCTGCAACAACCCTCCACACCAAAACTGGGAAAAAGTTGTTTCATTCTTTGTAAATATGTTTTGTTTTTTTAACAATAAATGTCAGTGTGTTGATCCCTTCCTTCCTGTTGATCCTTTCCACTGCATACAGCTCATAGTCCAGTTTAAGTCTTGATGGCTATGTTCACTGAGGTATTTATCCATCTCACAACTTACACACTGTTTTTACCTAGAAAACCCACAAGAGGTGCCAATTGGCCCCAAGTCCCCCCCTGTGGACACTCATTTTGTTATGGAAATGTGGCTGTTAGTGGCACACGGGCGGAGCTACTTGAACCTGTGTGGGGGAGGAGACATACCTTACGGCTCAGGAGGTTCTTTTGAGAGCAAGCTTAAGTTGTGAGATGGATAAATACCTCAGTGAACATAGCCATCAAGACTTAAACTGGACTATGAGCTGTATGCAGTGGAAAGGATCAACAGGAAGGAAGGGATCAACACACTGACATTTATTGTTAAAAAAAAAAAACATATTTACAAAGAATGAAACAACTTTTTCCCAGTTTTGGTGTGGAGGGTTGTTGCAGAAATAATTGTTATTTTTGTGCTAAAAAAAAGTAAAAAGTTAGGCTTAGGCTTAGTAAAAAAAAAAGAAAAAAAAAAGAAACCCAAGCATATTTACAAAGAATGAAAAACTATCCATGTTAAATTGGAGAAACCATCCTTAAACAGAGGTGGTGGCCTGAGGCACTTCCTATCACCCACATACAATGCAGTCCTCCACTCCTTCCAACAGCAAAACAAACATTCACACCATTCCAGGAGACCTGGTGACTCACCACCATGTGACCCAGCAGACAAAGGGGAGACACCTCAACAGAAACTAGGTGAACGACCCGACCAACGACCCTGCTAACGACTCTCAGGTGACCACCCAGATCATTAGCATGCAAATGGCCCACAGGGGCTAAATATTTTCAAGCTCTCTCCCCAGCGATTTCAGAACTGAAGAAGCCCTCTGGATAGAAGGCGAAACGTCTTCAAGAGAAGAAACCCAGTCCAGTTGACAGAGAAAACTACCTTGGATACAATGACCTGGATGACTGAGAATTTACACAGACTTCAAAAGTTAATAATTGAAGATCTAAGTAACGGGGCAGAGTCAAAGGAAGAAGATAAAGAGAAGTCGCTGCCGGACGGCGTCACTCGGGAGGATATCGAAGTCTACGAACGTATCAATTGGGACGGTAAAGAATTCTAATGCCGCTGATCAGATTGCTGAAAAGGGGACTCCTGTTTCCAGGGTATAATTACTTGGGACCGGGAAATCCGCTCGAAAACGGTGAGCCTGTATATTTTGCTGACGCTGCTGCAAAGAGACATGATTATAGCTACAGTGATTATATTAACAAGGAAAGAATCCGTACTGGCGTTTCAACAAGGCCGATCAGAAATTCATCGACGAGCTCAAGGGAGACAAATCGTACGGAGGTCGTTTTGGGCGCGTTGTATTCAAAATCAAGAAAAAGATTACACCGAAATTAGACGAACCGGACAGCAAAGAAAATAAGGAAGAAGAAGAAACCGCAAAGAGAGAAAAAGAGGAAAGAGAGACAAAGAGAGCAGAAGCTTAGCAAGCGTTAGAAGAGAGAAAGGCGCCGAAACGAAAAGGTCTTCGACCCACTTTTCTCCAGATTGTCGCTACATTTCTCTATTTTATGTTATCTCTTCTCTTATTTTCTTCTCTTTTCTTTCTTACCGCTATTTTTTACTTTTCTTCTTCATGCTACCGCTATTTTTATTTTTCTTCTTCGTGACAGGGGTTCGCTTTGGCCTGGGACGTTAAGTTCAGCATTCGCTTTAAATATATCTGGCGCCATCTAGCGTTGTGAATGGGTATAATGTCTAGACCGCGAATGTAAGACGACCCCCACTTTTTCAGTCTTATTTCAACGCAAAAAACAACGTCTTATATTCGGGCCAATACGGTACAAATGATTGGTGATGAGACTGATACCGCTAAAGCTGGACTGGCGGGTCCGAATACGAACGGTAGCGGAGGCGGAGGCGGAGGAGTCAGTCTATCGACTGGAAACGACGACAATAGAGTTACGTGGTACTGGGGTCCGGACGGCAAATGTACTATCGTAGCCAGCATGACGAGAAAGTGCGTACTGAAGCAACCAGAGTCTTACGATTACAAAAAAGTCTCGAACTGGGAGATTGAAGACGAATTCGACGTATCGTACGAAAACTTTGGAGCTAAGAACGTACAACACGAAACAATCGTAAAGACGCCGTGGTACACTGAACACGTTAATCAGTGGGGTTGCTTCTTCAGTCCGGCGCAGGCTCAGTACATTATCAATACGTTCGGCTCGGTGAAAATCAAAAGTCTAAAGAAACGACTGTACGATGTCAACGTCAAACAGAAGACGGTCAACGGAGAAGGCGCGGCACAAACTGTATCGTACTCAAACGATCTCTGCGGACAACTGAAAATCGCTTGCGATCATAACGCTCAGTTACCGTGGGCCGGTGATGGACTCTCGATCAGAAGTTTGGGGTTCATTAATCATAGGCCTGCGGTGCTGCAGCAATATCGCTACTACGTACCGCAAGAATGAGACTGGGACGTCGTGGCATCCGACTACCGTTGCCGACTACAAGAACTTTACGTATCCCTGCGGAGCCATATGGTGCAAAAATATCGAAGCTGATCTCAGACAGAAAATTAATCTATGCGGAGCGTTCGAAATGTCAAACGTACCGTGGCAATCGTTCTATCAAGTCGAAGAACAACCGATCGGAACTTACTCTCCAAACTCTGTGAACAACTCGTTCCTGACTCAATTCGCTACGTTTAAGATACAGTATACTCTCGTAATGGAAGCTGAAACCTGGACTCCGGCTCAGAGAAATTTGGGTTACTACTTTACGCGTCTCGATCAAATCTCTAACAAATCAACGAGAAACCTAATCGAAAGAAACGGAATGGTGAAAAACGACGGATCAGAATCATTCGCTATACTCGAAGGAAGGAAGCGACGTCGTGTAAAATACTAAATCAACTAAACCTTCTATTCAATAAAAATGTGTTAGGAAGGCATTTTCGTCTCATGGCTTGTTTCCATTATCTGATTGTGCAAAGTGGGGAATCCCACCATGTTTATATTTATTTCAGTCAGAAAACTGTGGATTAACGCAAATACTTTATAGCGCACAATTATTCCCAGTTCCCAGCAGAACATTAATGTTGCAACATTGCAGCTTTTCCATCAGGCTCTGTCTCGATGTATTCATTCCCTGATAATAGTCTGCATAGATTCAAGATTCAAGAGTACTTTATTGATCCCTTTAGGGGGTGTCCACCGGGGAAATTAGCATCTCCAAAGATCTACAAGCATCTACAAAATTTCCCACCACCATTACACCCCATTAAACCTATTAAAGATAATAAAAATATAATAAAATAAGAAATAAAATAGAATAAATTAAATAGAATATAAATATAAAACTATAAAAATGTTCCAGTTCTCCTGTTGGCCCTCCTCCCCCCCTGTGAGGAGTTGAACAGCCTGATGGCTCGGGGGATGAATGAGTTCCCCAGTCTGTTGGTCCTGAACTTGGGGAGGCGCAGCCTCTGGCTGATCAGGCTTCTCTGGCTGTGGATGACAGTGTGCAGAGGGTGGCGGTCATTGTCCATGATGCTCCGCAGCTTGTCAATAGTTCTCCTCTCTGCCACTGTCGCCAGAGGTTTCAGCTTCATCCCCACCACCGAGCTGGCCCGCCTGATCAGCTTCTCCAGCCTGGAGAGGTCCGCTTTTGTCGCACTCCCCCCCCCCCAGCACACCACAGCGTAGGACAGGACGCTGGCGACCACAGACTGATAGAACATCCAGAGGAGTTTCCTGCAGATGTTGAAGGATCTGAGTCTCCTCAGGAAGTACATCCTGCTCTGGGTCTTCTTGTACAGCTAACTCGTGTTGCTTGTCCAGTCCAGCCTGTTGTCCAGCCACAGCCCAAGATATTTGTAGGTCTGCACGCCCTCCACCTCCCCCGTTCCTATCTGAACTGGTCTAGGTCTCGGTCGGTCCCTCCCAAAGTCAATGACCAGTTCTTTGGTTTTGGAGGTGTTGAGCTGCAGACCGTTGTTGTGGCACCAGGCAACAAAGTCCCTGACCAGGCACCGGTACTCCTCCTCTTGGTCGTCTCTGATACATCCAACGATGGCTGTGTCATCAGCGAACTTCTGAATGTGACACATTTCAGAGTTGTAACAGAAGTCCGAGGTGTACAGAGTGAAGAGGATGGGGGACAGCACAGTCCCCTGTGGAGCACCGATGCTAAACAAGCAACAAATAACATGTGCCTCATAATCTCTTACCTCAATCCTGCTAAAGCGCTGGTGTTTCTCCATAATACAACTGTCCAGGGACATGGTTTTCCGATTAGGGGCAAATCATGGGTGTTAAGTGAGGTGGACCAATGGAAGGAGGGGAAGAGGAAGCATGGACCTGTTTTTACCAATCACACTTATTTTGGTATTTTGTATTTAGTGTTGCCCAGGGCTTTCACTGAGGTCAATCATTGTTTTTCCTTAAATACAGTAATACATTTTACACCTGATTCAAAATTGGAACATGGCGAAGACCAAATACTTTTACCAACTAGAACGCGGGAAGAGATACCGATTGGCACATGCATGTGTTGCTAGGCGGCGAAAATATAAACGCTAAAACGAGCAAATGGATTCGAAAGAATTTCGGGAACATTTGGTGTAAAATAATCGGCGCGATGATGGGAAGCGGAAAAGAGCAAAGCGCTAAAATAGAAGCTATATACGCCGCTGCGGAAGAAGAGGATCTGGTTGGGCTAATGTGATCAGGACGAGGAAGTGCAAAGATACAACAGACACCTATCGTCATGGCATCGAACGGGGACGTGAACAGAGTACAGATTGGAGGAACGACTCACCTGATGCACGCTATTCCAATAAGAGAGAGGTGCGTCAGATTTAATATGATGACAAAGATAGGGAGTGACTTTGGCCTGATTGACCCTAAGGAATGGGGCATGTGGTTCCATTACTTTAAACAAAAGGGCTACGTGTGTAATTGCACGGAACATGTCGAAATGTTCGAGATGTTTCCAGATCGGGACAATAATCATCCCATAAAACGAGTCACCGAAGATAAGAAAAGAAAATCATTAATGCCGGAAGAAGGAACAAGGAAGAAAGTTCAAAAGTTAATCCAAGGTAGTTTTCTCTGTCAACTGGACTGGGTTTCTTCTCTTGAAGACGTTTCGCCTTCTATCCAGAGGGCTTCTTCAGTTCTGAAATCGCTGGGGAGAGAGCTTGAAAATATTTAGCCCCTGTGGGCCATTTGCATGCTAATGATCTGGGTGGTCACCTGAGAGTCGTTAGCAGGGTCGTTGGTCGGGTCGTTCACCTAGTTTCTGTTGAGGTGTCTCCCCTTTGTCTGCTGGGTCACATGGTGGTGAGTCACCAGGTCTCCTGGAATGGTGTGAATGTTTGTTTTGCTGTTGGAAGGAGTGGAGGACTGCATTGTATGTGGGTGATAGGAAGTGCCTCAGGCCACCACCTCTGTTTAAGGATGGTTTCTCCAATTTAACATGGATAGTTTTTCATTCTTTGTAAATATGCTTGGGTTTCTTTTTTTCTTTTTTTTTTACTAAGCCTAAGCCTAACTTTTTACTTTTTTTAGCACAAAAATAACAATTACTTCTGCAACAACCCTCCACACCAAAACTGGGAAAAAGTTGCTTTTTCATTCTTTGTAAATATGTTTTGTTTTGTTGTCAGTGTGTTGATCCCTTCCTTCCTGTTGATCCTTTCCACTGCATACAGCTCATAGTCCAGTTTAAGTCTTTATGGCTATGTTCACTGAGGTATTTATCCATCTCACAACTAAAGCTTGCTCTCAAAAGAACCTCCTGAGCTGTAAGGTATGTCCCCTCCCCCACACAGGTTCAAGTGGCTCCGGCCGTGTGCCACTAACAGCCACATTTCCATAACAAAATGAGTGTCCACAGGGGGGACTTGGGGCCAATTGGCCGTCTTGTGGGTTTTCTAGGTAAAAAGGCCAAATGGCCGCTCTCTGGGACTTCTAGTGTTAAGGATGGTTTCTCCAATTTAACATGGATAGTTTTTCATTCTTTGTAAATATGCTTGGGTTTCTTTTTTTTTTCTTTTTTTTTTACTAAGCCTAAGCCTAACTTTTTACTTTTTTTTAGCACAAAAATAACAATTATTTCTGCAACAACCCTCCACACCAAAACTGGGAAAAGTTGTTTCATTCTTTGTAAATATGTTTTGTTTTTTTAACAATAAATGTCAGTGTGTTGATCCCTTCCTTCCTGTTGATCCTTTCCACTGCATACAGCTCATAGTCCAGTTTAAGTCTTGATGGCTATGTTCACTGAGGTATTTATCCATCTCACAACTTAAGCTTGCTCTCAAAAGAACCTCCTGAGCCGTAAGGTATGTCTCCTCCCCCACACAGGTTCAAGTAGCTCCGCCCGTGTGCCACTAACAGCCACATTTCCATAACAAAATGAGTGTCCACAGGGGGGGACTTGGGGCCAATTGGCACCTCTTGTGGGTTTTCTAGGTAAAAACGCCAAATGGCCCCTCTCTGGGACTTCTAGTGCTAGAGCGCTTTGCCGTGAGGGCGCGCGCGCCAGTTTGCACTGGGCAGGTAAGGCGCAGCAATGCGCGTCACTGACTCCCCCACTCAGTTGATAAATGGTAATGGGGCTGTTCTTGCTGCAGTTGGCTGCCGGCTGGTGTCAGTGGGTCGCGTTGCCCCAGCGGGAACCCCTCACGGAGTGGTGGTGCCACCAAATACAGTCGGCACAGATTACCTCGCCTACTGGACCCACTGCTGCTTTGGCTCAGTCCTTGAGTTCGGGACTCTATCCTGTTCGCTCTTGCTCTCTCTCTCGCTCTCTCTCTCATGCTCTCTCCCCTCCGCTCGGAGAAACGGCGCTGAGACGTAGTGGTGCCGCCGAGGCGACCACGGAGCTATTGCCGTCAATTTAGATTCTTAACAGTGTGTAAATTGTATTTCCAAGTTATATTTACTCTTAGGTTTTGTTTGTTTTCGTTTATTGGTTGACGTTGTGTTCTTTTAGACGATCTGGTCACCATTTAATTGCCTGTGTGTGTGTGTGTGTGTGTGTGTATTCGTCGTGTCTAATTGTTTACCACTGAAAATTTAATTGTTCCTTTTCTTTGTGGACAGGTGCTGCGGGCCACGGCGGGGACCCAACCCCTGGTGGAGGGCGTTTTCATCACACCCCTTGTGTGTGGTTTTGCTTGCAGTAGCACGGGTGTTTTTAGTTTAGTTATCTCCCCTAATTGAGTTTTACCTGCCGGTGGGGCCCCAGGCCTGTCCACCCCTTTTGTTAATTTAACTTTTGTACAGCCGAGTTATTTGTTGAGTATTGGATTTAATAAAATTGTAGCACATAACCCTCAATCCCGTCTCTGCCTCTGGAATAGAAACTTATCTGCGTGTGCCTGTTCACTGGTTAATTCCTGGGGCGAAATTCCCCAGGTGGCGTTGTCGTCAACCGTTACACCCACCGAAGGTGGCATATCCGTTTATAAAAATCTTCTTGCTCAGAAAAAGAAAGAGCGCCAATAACTACCCATAACAATGTTCTTCTCTCGGAGAAAGACTCCTGCGCCTTCAGTAGAAACAGACGCTCCAGCGGAGCGGAGTCAGGACGAAGAGGCACAGCTGGGACTGGGAAATACTCCAGTGACAATGTTTCCAACCTTGTATTACTATATTAAAATTATTGTTTTAAACAAATTTTGGGCTTTTAAAACAGGTTTTGATTTTTGGTTTCATTCTATAGTTCAGTATTGCATTGTAAAATAATCAAAAAAAATAAAGCTGACTACTTCACGGATTTCACTTTTCACGTGTTATTTTTGGAACACAACTCCCGCGATAAACGAGGGATCACTGTATATTCATTGCAACAATTTAAGGAGGCTCAAAAAAAAAGTTCTGCTGGATACACATGCTGACATTCTTAGTCTGCTTATCTTGTGGAATGGGGAGGAACTGCTGCTAACTATCTTGGGTTTGAAGCAAAAACAAAATTGTTTTGCTCAGCCTTATGGTGGATCCTCCACAATTCTCATAAAATGGCAAGCATCAGGCTCTGCGGCTCAAGCTTGTTTTGGGGATTCTTGTGGGGCCTGATTTTAATTCCCTGTAATGTCTATGCAGACTATTATCAGGGAATGAATACATCGAGACAGAGCCTATTGGAAAAGCTGCAATGTTGCAACATTAATGTTCTGCTGGGAATAATTGTGTGTGCTATTTGCATTAATCCACAGTTTTCTGACTGAAATAAATATAAACATGGTGGTATTCCCCACCTTGCACAATCAGATAATGGAAACAAGCCATGAGACGGAAATGCAAGAAAGGAACTTCACATTTCAGAACAAATAAATTATTTATTCACCAAGCCACCAATCCTGCAACATGCCAGCTTGTAGCCTGTTGCCAACTATGTTGGTTGGAAAACATCAACCGTATGTTGATCCGGGCCACCTCCCAACAATGTTGGCTAATTGCATTTGCTCATCACAGATGATCTGTACATTGACTCAATAAAAATGCTTCTTGTTTACATAAAAATAAAATCATCTCATGGTGCATTTATAGCAATGTGTATGCAGTTGATAGCTCTGATTAAATTAGGACAACAGCCTCTCACTGCAAATTGCACTTTTGTGTTAGCCTGTGAATTTGGGAATTTGATACATGGGAGGAGTTTGATATATGTGGCGAACATTTGGACAATTCCATCCCATATTCCTGGCATGGCTCAGCACAGTGTTGACTAGTTCAGTTCTGATCGGTTGGCCAGTTCTCGCGATTCCTGAGTATCTGAGCCCATTGTAGTGAGCACAGGTAGGGCGTGGCCCCTCATCATGTCACACTCTGTTGAAATGGTGTTAAGGTGGCTTTAACATACATTAATCAAATCTAATCAACCTTTATTTAGGTATCATCTGTTAAAATAAAAGTTATTTCTAGGCACTTTGAAGAATCCCAGGGCCTGACCCCCAACAAGCAACAGTAGAAAGAAAAAACTTCCCTTTAACAGGAAGAAACCTTGAGCAGGACCGGGATCATGTAGAGGGACCCTCCTGCTGATAGCCGGCTGGATAGAGAGAGAGGAGAAGGGGGAGGACGGGTAGAGGAGAGAATAGGCAGAGATCAGGGAAATAAATTAATAGTAAAAGCTGCTGGTATAAAAGTAGAGTGGGTCAGCAGGGTCGGAGGTGGGCAGGCCAACATATAGCTATAAACGCGGCTATCCCTTTAGATAGGGAGCTACTATCTATCTATCTATCTATCTATCTATCTATCTATCTATCTATCTATCTATCTATCTATCTATCTATCTATCTATCTATCTATCTATCTATCTATCTATCTATCTATCTATCTATCTATCTATCTATCTATCTATCTATCTATCAGTCAAGGAGGAAAAGGGGGAGGAGAGGAGAGGAGAGGAGAGGAGAGGAGAGGAGAGGAGAGGAGGCCATGAATGGGAGACATACGCCTGTTCATTTGATCAGGTTTCTGTACCCTTAAATGCTCCACACCCCTGTTCTAACTTTAGAGAATGGGGGCCACAAGTAAACCACCACCAACCACAGTTATATTTAACTGAGTGGTTTTTCTTCTAGGACAGTGAAAATGTCTTCTAAAGACTTGTTCACACATCGACTAAAATCCTTGTGACTGTCAGCCTGGTAGCTAGCAAAAGAGCAATTTATGGAATTATCCTGAAGAAAATAGTGAACACCAAATCCATCAGGCACATCTGGGGCAAAGACTGTTAACAATGAGGTGACGACTGTGCTGGTAGACAAGGTGAAGCCATCTAGGTCACAATCTGTATACAGGCTGTGCAGTTCCTGGTCCTTGGAAAGCGCCAGGTCACGCAGACCATAGAGATGACAGTATAAACCTTGGCCTGTCAGACAGAAAAATAATGTTTAATGTTAATGACAACATAGCACAAATTTGATTACCCATGAAATCCCTCTTGGATGGTGTTCCTTTCTTTCTCATTTTTCCTCTCTCTCTCTCTCCAACTCTCTGTCTCTCTCTTGACTCATCAATAGAGCTTCCGATTCCGACGATTCAATAAATGTTTTGAAAAAATCATATTAATGAGCGGTTTCAGTCAAAGAACCACCGTTCCAATGATGGGTACTCAGCGAGATGGAGGAAACATTCATAAATAACTATTTTTTGGAGTTTATGAATCAATCCTGATAGATTATTGGAAGTGTGCTTCTTACATAAATCATTTTTTCTCTGACTTCTTGTTAATATTTTTGTTTTGGTATTATTGTTATTACATCCATCCATCCGGGGTCGGGTCGCGGGGGCAGCAGCCTAAGAAGAGAAGCCCAGACTTCCCTCTCCCCAGCTACTTCTTCCAGCTCATCCGGACGGATCCCGAGGCGTTCCCAGACCAGTCGAGAGACATAGTCTCTCCAACGTGTCCTGGGTCTTCCCGGGGGTCTCCTACCGGAGGGACATGCCCTTAACACCTCACCAGGGAGGCGTCCAGCCAGCTCACCACCAGGTGGTGATCAGTTGACAGCTCCGCCCCTCTCTTTACCCGAGTGTCCAAAACATGTGGCCGCAAATCCGATGACACAACCACAACGTCATATTATTATTATTATTATTAATATTATTATCTGAACAAGACTGAACAAGGAAAAGTAAGAAATGTGGTAAACTGACGGAAGGACATAAGATTGCTCGATCTACAAATTATTATAATCGGAATTATCATTATGGAGAGCCCAATTTTATTGTTTGCCAATCTGTATAGTTGTAACACCCTCTGTGATTTGACCTCTGATCAGGCAAGGGCTCAGGAAGGTGTGTTCTGAGGAAGCTGCTGCACTCCCTGTTGGCAGATGTACAGTATATCATTGTACAGTAGTAGCTTTTTATCTCCTTGAGAGTCACTTTTATGCTGTGGTTATAAAATATCACACACAGTAAATGCAGTATGTTCTGTCAAGAAAAAAGTTCAACATATGTTTACTAGAGCCAGAAATGCCTGTAAAATAACTTGTACGGGTTCCAAAAAACTCCCAGATGTCCTATCTAAAACAGCAGGGGACAGGGGAGCAGGGGTCAGAAACTCAAAATGTTAAAAGAGCCATATTGGACCAAACAAAAACAATCTGTCTGGTGCCTTATATAAGCCTTATATAAGCCTTATTATAAAGGCAACACATGCTGTAAGTGTCTATATTAGCTATATTAGCCTACTTTCAAAATGATAAGTAGGCTAATATATATAATGAGCATCGTGGAGAGAATGACTAACCACATGACCACTCTGCTGTAAGATGGTGCTGTAAGTTTAACTTCCGTTATAATGAGATGTTGAAATTAAATATTTCTTATACACATTTTTACAGCATTGGAAAACTTTAAGAACGTGTGTCATGTTTTTCCTGCTACACAAATTATATATTCACACCACCTTTTTCCATTATCATATTTTTCAAAAAGCTCCACAGAGCCACTAGGGAGGCACTAAAGAGCCGCATGCGGCTCTACAGCCGTGGGTTGCCAACCCCGCCCTAGAGCATCAGTGAATTCAGTGAATTGGCTGATGGCGAATGTGACTGGGTTATAATCTGTGGAGCTGGGGGGAGAAAAGGAGTTATTGTTTCTTAACCATTGGTTATCAGTTGCTTCTTTTAGTTGCTGGAGATAGTGGTGCTCGGGTAGTGGGCTCTCTCCTGTCCTGTCTGAGGTTATCTGGGAAGTGGATTTTTCTGCACTTAGTGAATATTTGGTGGTTTGGGCTGATTTCTCTTTTTTGAAGGGTCTTCCCTCTTAGTGAGAGCCCTCGCCTATTCAACTGACTCCAGCCCAATGTGTAAAACCAAAGGCTTACCTTTTTGTTTTGTTTGCTTTTCTAGTCAAATTAGAAGTGACGTTGTGAGATGTAATTAATTTTTGAAGGTTGTTCTAAAATATTAAAAAGTATCTCCTCCCCTTTCTTTGCATTTATGGTGTCACAAATTATATCTGCAAAAATGTTAAACTCACCCATAGATGCTTCTTTGACAAGCTGCCTGTGGTACCTGGAGCACTGGTAGAGCATGGCCTTTAGTTGTGTACGCTGTGTTGGTCTTGCTGACAAACGAAGGCATTAGAACATTGTTTTGTGTAGGTGGTGGCTGATGGAATAAACTCTAAACGACCATGCTTGAATCTCGTCATACTGCATGCCTCAGCCGTAGGAACAGCGCATCCTCAGGAAGCCCATTTGAAAAGCAAGCTGGGCCATACTGTCGGGGCTCAAGTTATTTTTCTTCATTGTTTCCTTTCCACCTTTCCCAAAGATCATAAAATCAATACTGAGTTGTGACACATGTAAATCAAAGTTGTCATTGGCTTTCTTGATGCCGTTCTTCAGCACACTGTCCCAGGTTAAACTGTAACTGATGCACAGCAGAAGCTGAATCCACGGCAGCAGCAACAGAGCCTGGGTGCACCTGCGGCTGCTCTGTTGAGTCTTTGTAGATTTTTTCCAAAATATCAGTCATGGTCATGCCATCACCCCCAGGAGTGCTCCATGCAAATGCCAGCTTCACCAGATTTTGAACATGGAGACTGAAAGACTTAATCAAGCCACCGATTGCAGCCATTAGCCAGCAGCAAACTATGTAACATGTCATCACCCTTCTTCATACTTGCATCATCCAGACAGAGACAGCAACAACAGCGCTGTCCACAAGCCTTAAATTGTCTGTATTTCCACAATTTACCAGTTTGTCCCTCAGTTCGGCCCACACGTCTCGGTTCTCACTGGTCAAGATTCCAATAGGAAAGGCAGGTGCTGGTGTCAGGTCAGTCAAAAATGTAGTTCAAGTGGGCCTGGATCTCTGTAGGCTTCAACAAGTTGCCATCCCTGTCTACAACATCAAAAACATACATGTTGCCATTTCTCATAACAAGAACATGGTGGCCTTTCTCATTAGTAAAGAGCTCATCTCGGCCCTGTCCTGGAATTCGAGTTGTGTTAAAGACACGATGGTACTGAGACATGTCCAGTGGGTAGGCGTCAACCATCTGAGCTCCATAAGGCTGGAAGTGTAAAACATTTGGCTCCAGTAGGCCAGCTCGCAGTGTTTTCATTGTAGCGCAAAGTTGAGCACAGCAGATTGGTGGCCCGCACCAACTGTTGATTATACTCTGTCTTTGGGTCTGGTGGAAGCAGTGCAAAACATTGAAGTGCAGTAAAGATTTGCGATTTTTAAGACGCATGTCTAACCAGGGTCCTGAAAGAAAGTTATTCATCCATCAGCACATATGAATTGTTTTTTTTTTTGTAATATAAGAATGTTAAGATCACCTGAAATGTAGCTTGTGTGTTTGTTGATTTTATCCTTAGCTACCAGTTCCTTGTGTAATTCTCTGCCGACACCATTCAGGAAGTCTTGGGCAATTTTCTCTGTGGTTCTAAGATTACAAAATTATAAACATTGTTCCAAGAATCAGGTAAATATCTGACAGTTATCGTGACAGTATTTTCTTTTTCTTCATTGAAATCTTGAAATTTACATTTCCGGTGTTCAAACAAACACATGCAGTAACTTTAACAAATAGTTATTATACATTTCTAGAATGATAATGACCAAATCATTAATGATCAGTTTTTGTAAATAAACAAGCAACAAATAACATGTGCCTCATAATCTCTTACCTCAATCCTGCTAAAGCGCTGGTGTTCTCCATAATACAACTGTCCAGGGACATGGTTTTCAGATTAGGGGCAAATCATGGGTGGTTAAGTGAGGTGGACCAATGGAAGGAGGGGAAGAGGAAGCATGGACCTGTTTTTACCAATCACACTTATTTGGTATTTTGTATTTAGTGTTGCCCAGGGCTTTCACTGAGGTTAATCATTGGTTTGTTTTTCCTTAAATACAGTAATACATTTTACACCTGATTCAAATTGGAACATGGCGAAGACCAAATACTTTTACCAACTAGAACGCGGGAAGAGATACCGATTGGCACATGCATGTGTTGCTAGGCGGTGAAAATATAAACACTAAAACGAGCAAATGGATTCGAAAGAATTTCGGGAACGTTTGGTGTAAAATAATCGACGCGATGATGGGAAGCGGAAAAGAGCAAAGCGCTAAAATAGAAGCTATATACGCCGCTGCGGAAGAAGAGGATCCGGTTGGGCTAATGTGATCAGGACGAGGAAGTGCAAAGATACAACAGACACCTATCGTCATGACATCGAACGGGGGACGTGAACAGAGTACAGATTGGAGGAACGACTCACCTGATGCATGCTATTCCAATAAGAGAGAGGTGCGTCAGATTTAATATGATGACAAAGATAGGGAGTGACTTTGGCCTGATTGACCCTAAGGAATGGGGCATGTGGTTCCATTACTTTAAACAAAAGGGCTACGTGTGTAATCGCACGGAACATGTCGAAATGTTCGAGATGTTTCCAGATTGGGACAATAATCATCCCATAAAACGAGTCACCGAAGATAAGAAAAGAAAATCATTAATGCCGGAAGAAGGAACAAGGAAGAAAGTTCAAAAGTTAATCCAAGGTAGTTTTCTCTGTCAACTGGACTGGGTTCTTCTCTTGAAGACGTTTCGCCTTCTATCCAGAGGGCTTCTTTCAGTTCTGAAATCGCTGGGGAGAGAGCTTGAAAAATATTTAGCCCCTGTGGACCATTTGCATGCTAATGATCTGGGTGGTCACCTGAGAGTCGTTAGCAGGGTCGTTGGTCGGGTCGTTCACCTAGTTTCTGTTGAGGTGTCTCCCTTTGTCTGCTGGGTCACATGGTGGTGAGTCACCAGGTCTCCTGGAATGGTGTGAATGTTTGTTTTGCTGTTGGAAGGAGTGGAGGACTGCATTGTATGTGGGTGATAGGAAGTGCCTCAGGCCACCACCTCTGTTTAAGGATGGTTCTCCAATTTAACATGGATAGTTTTTCATTCTTTGTAAATATGCTTGGGTTTCTATTTTTTTTTCTTTTTTTTTTACTAAGCCTAAGCCTAACTTTTTACTTTTTTTAGCACAAAAATAACAATTATTTCTGCAACAACCCTCCACACCAAACTGGGAAAAAGTTGTTTCATTCTTTGTAATATGTTTTGTTTTTTTAACAATAAATGTCAGTGTGTTGATCCCTTCCTTCCTGTTGATCCTTTCCACTGCATACAGCTCATAGTCCAGTTTAAGTCTTGATGGCTATGTTCACTGAGGTATTTATCCATCTCACAACTTACACACTGTTTTTACCTAGAAAACCCACAAGAGGTGCCAATTGGCCCAAGTCCCCCCCTGTGGACACTCATTTTGTTATGGAAATGTGGCTGTTAGTGGCACACGGGCGGAGCTACTTGAACCTGTGTGGGGGAGGAGACATACCTTACGGCTCAGGAGGTTCTTTTGAGAGCAAGCTTAAGTTGTGAGATGGATAAATACCTCAGTGAACATAGCCATCAAGACTTAAACTGGACTATGAGCTGTATGCAGTGGAAAGGATCAACAGGAAGGAAGGGATCAACACACTGACATTTATTGTTAAAAAAACAAAACATATTTACAAAGAATGAAACAACTTTTTCCCAGTTTTGGTGTGGAGGGTTGTTGCCGAAATAATTGTTATTTTTGTGCTAAAAAAAAGTAAAAAGTTAGGCTTAGGCTTAGTAAAAAAAAAAGAAAAAAAAAAAGAAACCCAAGCATATTTACAAAGAATGAAAACTATCCATGTTAAATTGGAGAAACCATCCTTAAACAGAGGTGGTGGCCTGAGGCACTTCCTATCACCCACATACAATGCAGTCCTCCACTCCTTCCAACAGCAAAACAAACATTCACACCATTCCAGGAGACCTGGTGACTCACCACCATGTGACCCAGCAGACAAAGGGAGACACCTCAACAGAAACTAGGTGAACGACCCGACCAACGACCCTGCTAACGACCTCAGGTGACCACCCAGATCATTAGCATGCAAATGGCCCCACAGGGGCTAAATATTTTCAAGCTCTCTCCCCAGCGATTTCAGAACTGAAGAAGCCCTCTGGATAGAAGGCGAAACGTCTTCAAGAGAAGAAACCCAGTCCAGTTGACAGAGAAAACTACCTTGGATACAATGACCTGGATGACTGAGAATTTACACAGACTTCAAAAGTTAATAATTGAAGATCTAAGTAACGGGGCAGAGTCAAGGAAGAAGATAAAGAGAGTCGCTGCCGGACGGCGTCACTCGGGAGGATATCGAAGTCTACGAACGTATCAATTGGGACGGTAAAGAATTCTAATGCCGCTGATCAGATTGCTGAAAAGGGGGACTCCTGTATTCCAGGTATAATTACTTGGGACCGGGAAATCCGCTCGAAAACGGTGGCCTGTATATTTTGCTGACGCTGCTGCAAAGAGAATGATTATAGCTACAGTGATTATATTAAACAAGGAAAGAATCCGTACTGGCGTTTCAACAAGGCCGATCAGAAATTCATCGACGAGCTCAAGGGAGACAAATCGTACGGAGGTCGTTTTGGCGCGTTGTATTCAAAATCAAGAAAAAGATTACACCGAAATTAGACGAACCGGACAGCAAAGAAAATAAGAAGAAGAAGAAACCCGCAAAGAGAGAAAAAAGAGGAAAGAGAGACAAAGAGAGCAGAAGCTTAGCAAGCGTTAGAAGAGAGAAAGGCGCCGAACGAAAAGGTCTTCGACCCACCTTTTCTCCAGATTGTCGCACATTTCTCTATTTTATGTTATCCTCTTCTCTTATTTCTTCTCTTTTCTTTCCTTACCGCTATTTTTTACTTTTCTTCTTCATGCTACCGCTATTTTTATTTTTCTTCTTCGTGACAGGGGTTCGCTTTGGCCTGGGACGTTAAGTTCAGCATTCGCTTTAAATATATCTGGCGCCATCTAGCGTTGTGAATGGGTATAATGTCTAGACCGCGAATGTAAGACGACCCCCACTTTTTCAGTCTATTTCAACGCAAAAACAACGTCTTATAATTCGGGGCCAATACGTACAAATGATTGGTGATGAGACTGATACCGCTAAAGCTGGACTGGCGGGTCCGAATACGAACGGTAGCGGAGGCGGAGGCGGAAGGGGAGTCAGTCTATCGACTGGAAACGACGACAATAGAGTTACGTGGTACTGGGGTCCGGACGGCAAATGTACTATCGTAGCCAGCCATGACGAGAAAGTGCGTACTGAAGCCAACCAGAGTCTTACGATTACAAAAAGTCTCGAACTGGGAGATTGAAGACCGAATTCGACGATCGTACGAAACTTTGGAGCTAAGAACGTACAACACGAAACAATCGTAAAGACGCCGTGGTACACTGAACACGTTAATCAGCTGGGTGCTTCTTCCAGTCCGGCGCAGGCTCAGTACAATTATCAATACGTTCGGCTCGGTGAAAAATCAAAAGTCTAAAGAAACGACTGGTACGATGTCAACGTCAAACAGAGACGGTCAACGGAGAAGGCGCGGCCACAACTCGTATCGTACTCAAACGATCTCTGCGGACAACTGAAAATCGCTTGCGATCATACCGCTCAGTACCGGGGGCCGGTGATGGACTCTCGATCAGAAGTTGGGGTTCATTAATCATAGGCCTGCGGTGTGCTGCAGCAATATCGCTACTACGTACCGCAAGAATGAGACTGGGACGTCGTGGCATCCGACTACCGTTGCCGCACTACAAGAACTTTACGTATCCCTGCGGAGCCATATGGTGCACAAAATATCGAAGCTGATCTCAGACAGAAAATTAATCTATGCGGAGCGTTCGGAAATTGTCAAACGTACCGTGGCAAATCGTTCTATCAAGTCGAAGAGACAACCGATCGGAACTTACTCTCCAAACTCTGTGAACAACTCGTTCCTGACTCAATTCGCTACGTTTAAGATACAGTATACTCTCGTAATGGAAGCTGAAACCTGGACTCGGCTCAGAGAAATTGGGTTACTACTTTACGCGTCTCGATCAAATCTCTAACAAATCAACGAGAAACCTAATCGAAAGAAACGGAAATGGTGAAAAACGACGGATCAGAATCATTCGCTATACTCGAAGGAAGGAAGCGACGTCGTGTAAAATACTAAATCAACTAACCTTCTATTCAATAAAAATGTGTTAGGAAGGCATTTTCGTCTCATGGCTTGTTCCATTATCTGATTGTGCAAAGTGGGGAATCCCACCATGTTTATATTTATTTCAGTCAGAAAACTGTGGATTAACGCAAATACTTTATAGCGCACAATTATTCCCAGTTCCCAGCAGAAACATTAATGTTGCAACATTGCAGCTTTCCATCAGGCTCTGTCTCGATGTATTCATTCCCTGATAATAGTCTGCATAGATTCAAGATTCAAGAGTACTTTATTGATCCCTTTAGGGGGTGTCCACCGGGGAAATTAGCATCTCCAAAGATCTACAAGCATCTACAAAATTTCCCACCACCATTACACCCCATTAAACCTAATAAAAATATAATAAAATAAGAAATAAAATAGAATAAATTAAATAGAATATAAATATAAAACTATAAAAATGTTCCAGTTCTCCTGTTGGCCCTCCTCCCCCCCTGTGAGGAGTTGAAACAGCCTGATGGCTCGGGGGATGAATGAGTTCCCCAGTCTGTTGGTCCTGAACTTGGGGAGGCGCAGCCTCTGGCTGATCAGGCTTCTCTGGCTGTGGATGACAGTGTGCAGAGGGTGGCGGTCATTGTCCATGATGCTCCGCAGCTTGTCAATAGTTCTCCTCTCTGCCACTGTCGCCAGAGGTTTCAGCTTCATCCCCACCACCGAGCTGGCCCGCCTGATCAGCTTCTCCAGCCTGGAGAGGTCCGCTTTTGTCGCACTCCCCCCCCCCAGCACACCACAGCGTAGGACAGGACGCTGGCGACCACAGACTGATAGAACATCCAGAGGAGTTTCCTGCAGATGTTGAAGGATCTGAGTCTCCTCAGGAAGTACATCCTGCTCTGGGTCTTCTTGTACAGCTAACTCGTGTTGCTTGTCCAGTCCAGCCTGTTGTCCAGCCACAGCCCAAGATATTTGTAGGTCTGCACGCCCTCACCCTCCCCCGTTCCTATCTGAACTGGTCTAGGTCTCGGTCGGTCCCTCCCAAAGTCAATGACCAGTTCTTTTGGTTTGGAGTGTGTTGAGCTGCAGACCGTTGTTGTGGCACCAGGCAACAAAGTCCCTGACCAGGAACCGGTACTCCTCCTCTTGGTCGTCTCTGATACATCCAACGATGGCTGTGTCATCAGCGAACTTCTGAATGTGACACATTTCAGAGTTTGTAACAGAAGTCCGAGGTGTACAGAGTGAAGAGGATGGGGGACAGCACAGTCCCCTGTGGAGCCACCGCTGCCTAAACAAGCAACAATAACATGTGCCTCATAATCTCTTACCTCAATCCTGCTAAAGCGCTGGTGTTTCTCCATAATACAACTGTCCAGGGACATGGTTTTCCGATAGGGCAAATCATGGGTGTTAAGTGAGGTGGACCAATGGAAGGAGGGGAAGAGGAAGCATGGACCTGTTTTTACCAATCACACTTATTTTTGGTATTTTGTATTTAGTGTTGCCCAGGGCTTTCACTGAGGTTAATCATTGGTTTGTTTTTCCTTAAATACAGTAATACATTTTACACCTGATTCAAAATTGGAACATGGCGAAGACCAAATACTTTTACCAACTAGAACGCGGGAAGAGATACCGATTGGCACATGCATGTGTTGCTAGGCGGCGAAAATATAAACGCTAAAACGAGCAAATGGATTCGAAAGAATTTCGGGAACATTTTGGTGTAAAATAATCGGGTGATGATGGGAAGCGGAAAAGAGCAAAGCGCTAAAATAGAAGCTATATACGCCGCTGCGGAAGAAGAAGAGGATCTGGTTGGGCTAATGTGATCAGGACGAGGAAGTGCAAAGATACAACAGACACCTATCGTCATGGCATCGAACGGGGACGTGAACAGAGTACAGATTGGAGGAACGACTCACCTGATGCACGCTATTCCAATAAGAGAGAGGTGCGTCAGATTTAATATGATGACAAAGATAGGGAGTGACTTTGGCCTGATTGACCCTAAGGAATGGGGCATGTGGTTCCATTACTTTAAACAAAAGGGCTACGTGTGTAATCGCACGGAACATGTCGAAATGTTCGAGATGTTTCCAGATCGGGACAATAATCATCCCATAAAAACGAGTCACCGAAGATAAGAAAAGAAAATCATTAATGCCGGAAGAAGGAACAAGGAAGAAGTTCAAAAGTTAATCCAAGGTAGTTTTTCTCTGTCAACTGGACTGGGTTTCTTCTCTTGAAGACGTTTCGCCTTCTATCCAGAGGGCTTCTTCAGTTCTGAAATCGCTGGGGAGAGAGCTTGAAAATATTTAGCCCCTGTGGGCCATTTGCATGCTAATGATCTGGGTGGTCACCTGAGAGTCGTTAGCAGGGTCGTTGGTCGGGTCGTTCACCTAGTTTCTGTTGAGGTGTCTCCCCTTTGTCTGCTGGGTCACATGGTGGTGAGTCACCAGGTCTCCTGGAATGGTGTGAATGTTTGTTTTGCTGTTGGAAGGAGTGGAGGACTGCATTGTATGTGGGTGATAGGAAGTGCCTCAGGCCACCACCTCTGTTTAAGGATGGTTTCTCCAATTTAACATGGATAGTTTTTCATTCTTTGTAAATATGCTTGGGTTTCTTTTTTTTCTTTTTTTTTTACTAAGCCTAAGCCTAACTTTTTACTTTTTTTAGCACAAAATAACAATTACTTCTGCAACAACCCTCCACACCAAAACTGGGAAAAAGTTGCTTTTTCATTCTTTGTAAATATGTTTTGTTTTGTTGTCAGTGTGTTGATCCCTTCCTTCCTGTTGATCCTTTCCACTGCATACAGCTCATAGTCCAGTTTAAGTCTTTATGGCTATGTTCACTGAGGTATTTATCCATCTCACAACTAAAGCTTGCTCTCAAAAGAACCTCCTGAGCTGTAAGGTATGTCCCCTCCCCCACACAGGTTCAAGTGGCTCCGGCCGTGTGCCACTAACAGCCACATTTCCATAACAAAATGAGTGTCCACAGGGGGGACTTGGGGCCAATTGGCCGTCTTGTGGGTTTTCTAGGTAAAAAGGCCAAATGGCCGCTCTCTGGGACTTCTAGTGTTAAGGATGGTTTCTCCAATTTAACATGGATAGTTTTTCATTCTTTGTAAATATGCTTGGGTTTCTTTTTTTTTTCTTTTTTTTTTACTAAGCCTAAGCCTAACTTTTTACTTTTTTTTTAGCACAAAATAACAATTATTTCTGCAACAACCCTCCACACCAAAACTGGGAAAAAGTTGTTTCATTCTTTGTAAATATGTTTTGTTTTTTTAACAATAAATGTCAGTGTGTTGATCCCTTCCTTCCTGTTGATCCTTTCCACTGCATACAGCTCATAGTCCAGTTTAAGTCTTGATGGCTATGTTCACTGAGGTATTTATCCATCTCACAACTTAAGCTTGCTCTCAAAAGAACCTCCTGAGCCGTAAGGTATGTCTCCTCCCCCACACAGGTTCAAGTAGCTCCGCCCGTGTGCCACTAACAGCCACATTTCCATAACAAAATGAGTGTCCACAGGGGGGGGACTTGGGGCCAATTGGCACCTCTTGTGGGTTTTCTAGGTAAAAACGCCAAATGGCCCCTCTCTGGGACTTCTAGTGCTAGAGCGCTTTGCCGTGAGGGCGCGCGCGCCAGTTTGCACTGGGCAGGTAAGGCGCAGCAATGCGCGTCACTGACTCCCCCACTCAGTTGATAAATGGTAATGGGGCTGTTCTTGCTGCAGTTGGCTGCCGGCTGGTGTCAGTGGGTCGCGTTGCCCCAGCGGGAACCCCTCACGGAGTGGGTGGTGCCACCAAATACAGTCGGCACAGATTACCTCGCCTACTGGACCCACTGCTGCTTTGGCTCAGTCCTTGAGTTCGGGACTCTATCCTGTTCGCTCTTGCTCTCTCTCTCGCTCTCTCTCTCATGCTCTCTCCCCTCCGCTCGGAGAAACGGCGCTGAGACGTAGTGGTGCCGCCGAGGCGACCACGGAGCTATTGCCGTCAATTTAGATTCTTAACAGTGTGTAAATTGTATTTCCAAGTTATATTTACTCTTAGGTTTTGTTTGTTTTCGTTTATTGGTTGACGTTGTGTTCTTTTAGACGATCTGGTCACCATTTAATTGCCTGTGTGTGTGTGTGTGTGTGTGTGTGTGTGTATTCGTCGTGTCTAATTGTTTACCACTGAAAATTTAATTGTTCCTTTTCTTTGTGGACAGGTGCTGCGGGCCACGGCGGGGACCCAACCCCTGGTGGAGGGCGTTTTCATCACACCCCTTGTGTGTGGTTTTGCTTGCAGTAGCACGGGTTGTTTTTAGTTTAGTTATCTCCCCTAATTGAGTTTTACCTGCCGGTGGGGCCCCAGGCCTGTCCACCCCTTTTGTTAATTTAACTTTTGTACAGCCGAGTTATTTGTTGAGTATTGGATTTAATAAAATTGTAGCACATAACCCTCAATCCCGTCTCTGCCTCTGGAATAGAAACTTATCTGCGTGTGCCTGTTCACTGGTTAATTCCTGGGGCGAAATTCCCCAGGTGGCGTTGTCGTCAACCGTTACACCCACCGAAGGTGGCATATCCGTTTATAAAAATCTTCTTGCTCAGAAAAAGAAAGAGCGCCAATAACTACCCATAACAATGTTCTTCTCTCGGAGAAAGACTCCTGCGCCTTCAGTAGAACAGACGCTCCAGCGGAGCGGAGTCAGGACGAAGAGGCACAGCTGGGACTGGGAAATACTCCAGTGACAATGTTTCCAACCTTGTATTACTATATTAAAATTATTGTTTTAAACAAATTTTGGGCTTTAAAACAGGTTTTGATTTTTGGTTTCATTCTATAGTTCAGTATTGCATTGTAAAATAATCAAAAAAAATAAAGCTGACTACTTCACGGATTTCACTTTTCACGTGTTATTTTTGGAACACAACTCCCGCGATAAACGAGGGATCACTGTATATTCATTGCAACAATTTAAGGAGGCTCAAAAAAAAAGTTCTGCTGGATACACATGCTGACATTCTTAGTCTGCTTATCTTGTGGAATGGGGAGGAACTGCTGCTAACTATCTTGGGTTTGAAGCAAAAACAAAATTGTTTTGCTCAGCCTTATGGTGGATCCTCCACAATTCTCATAAAATGGCAAGCATCAGGCTCTGCGGCTCAAGCTTGTTTTGGGGATTCTTGTGGGGCCTGATTTTAATTCCCTGTAATGTCTATGCAGACTATTATCAGGGAATGAATACATCGAGACAGAGCCTATTGGAAAAGCTGCAATGTTGCAACATTAATGTTCTGCTGGGAATAATTGTGTGTGCTATTTGCATTAATCCACAGTTTTCTGACTGAAATAAATATAAACATGGTGGTATTCCCCACCTTGCACAATCAGATAATGGAAACAAGCCATGAGACGGAAATGCAAGAAAAGGAACTTCACATTTCAGAACAAATAAATTATTTATTCACCAAGCCACCAATCCTGCAACATGCCAGCTTGTAGCCTGTTGCCAACTATGTTGGTTGGAAAACATCAACCGTATGTTGATCCGGGCCACCTCCCAACAATGTTGGCTAATTGCATTTGCTCATCACAGATGATCTGTACATTGACTCAATAAAAATGCTTCTTGTTTACATAAAAATAAAATCATCTCATGGTGCATTTATAGCAATGTGTATGCAGTTGATAGCTCTGATTAAATTAGGACAACAGCCTCTCACTGCAAATTGCACTTTTGTGTTAGCCTGGTGAATTTGGGAATTTGATACATGGGAGGAGTTTGATATATGTGGCGAACATTTGGACAATTCCATCCCATATTCCTGGCATGGCTCAGCACAGTGTTGACTAGGTCAGTTCTGATCGGTTGGCCAGTTCTCGCGATTCCTGAGTATCTGAGCCCATTGTAGTGAGCACAGGTAGGGCGTGGCCCCTCATCATGTCACACTCTGTTGAAATGGTGTTAAGGTGGCTTTAACATACATTAATCAAATCTAATCAACCTTTATTTAGGTATCATCTGTTAAAATAAAAGTTATTTCTAGGCACTTTGAAGAATCCCAGGGCCTGACCCCCAACAAGCAACAGTAGAAAGAAAAAACTTCCCTTTAACAGGAAGAAACCTTGAGCAGGACCGGGATCATGTAGAGGGACCCCTCCTGCTGATAGCCGGCTGGATAGAGAGAGAGGAGAAGGGGGAGGACGGGTAGAGGAGAGAATAGGCAGAGATCAGGGAAATAAATTAATAGTAAAAGCTGCTGGTATAAAAGTAGAGTGGGTCAGCAGGGTCGGAGGTGGGCAGGCCAACATATAGCTATAACGCGGCTATCCCTTGTTCACACATCGACTAAAATCCTTGTGACTGTCAGCCTGGTAGCTAGCAAAAGAGCAATTTATGGAATTATCCTGAAGAAAATAGTGAACACCAAATCCATCAGGCACATCTGGGGCAAAGACTGTAACAATGAGGTGACGACTGTGCTGGTAGACAAGGTGAAGCCATCTAGGTCACAATCTGTATACAGGCTGTGCAGTTCCTGGTCCTTGGAAAGCGCCCAGGTCACGCAGACCATAGAGATGACAGTATAAACCTTGGCCTGTCAGACAGAAAAATAATGTTTAATGTTAATGACAACATAGCACAAATTTGATTACCCATGAAATCCCTCTTGGATGGTGTTCCTTTCTTTCTCATTTTTCCTCTCTCTCTCTCCAACTCTCTGTCTCTCTCTTGACTCATCAATAGAGCTTCCGATTCCGACGATTCAATAAATGTTTTGAAAAAATCATATTAATGAGCGGTTTCAGTCAAAAGAACCACCGTTCCAATGATGGGTACTCAGCGAGATGGAGGAAACATTCATAAATAACTATTTTTTGGAGTTTATGAATCAATCCTGATAGATTATTGGAAGTGTGCTTCTTACATAAATCATTTTTTCTCTGACTTCTTGTTAATATTTTTGTTTTGGTATTATTGTTATTACATCCATCCATCCGGGGTCGGGTCGCGGGGGCAGCAGCCTAAGAAGAGAAGCCCAGACTTCCCTCTCCCCAGCTACTTCTTCCAGCTCATCCGGACGGATCCCGAGGCGTTCCCAGACCAGTCGAGAGACATAGTCTCTCCAACGTGTCCTGGGTCTTCCCGGGGGTCTCCTACCGGAGGGACATGCCCTTAACACCTCACCAGGGAGGCGTCCAGCCAGCTCACCACCAGGTGGTGATCAGTTGACAGCTCCGCCCCTCTCTTTACCCGAGTGTCCAAAACATGTGGCCGCAAATCCGATGACACAACCACAACGTCATATTATTATTATTATTATTAATATTATTATCTGAACAAGACTGAACAAGGAAAAGTAAGAAATGTGGTAAACTGACGGAAGGACATAAGATTGCTCGATCTACAAATTATTATAATCGGAATTATCATTATGGAGAGCCCAATTTTATTGTTTGCCAATCTGTATAGTTGTAACACCCTCTGTGATTTGACCTCTGATCAGGCAAGGGCTCAGGAAGGTGTGTTCTGAGGAAGCTGCTGCACTCCCTGTTGGCAGATGTACAGTATATCATTGTACAGTAGTAGCTTTTTATCTCCTTGAGAGTCACTTTTATGCTGTGGTTATAAAATATCACACACAGTAAATGCAGTATGTTCTGTCAAGAAAAAAGTTCAACATATGTTTACTAGAGCCAGAAATGCCTGTAAAATAACTTGTACGGGTTCCAAAAAACTCCCAGATGTCCTATCTAAAACAGCAGGGGACAGGGGAGCAGGGGTCAGAAACTCAAAATGTTAAAAGAGCCATATTGGACCAAACAAAAACAATCTGTCTGGTGCCTTATATAAGCCTTATATAAGCCTTATTATAAAGGCAACACATGCTGTAAGTGTCTATATTAGCTATATTAGCCTACTTTCAAAATGATAAGTAGGCTAATATATATAATGAGCATCGTGGAGAGAATGACTAACCACATGACCACTCTGCTGTAAGATGGTGCTGTAAGTTTAACTTCCGTTATAATGAGATGTTGAAATTAAATATTTCTTATACACATTTTTACAGCATTGGAAAACTTTAAGAACGTGTGTCATGTTTTTCCTGCTACACAAATTATATATTCACACCACCTTTTTCCATTATCATATTTTTCAAAAAGCTCCACAGAGCCACTAGGGAGGCACTAAAGAGCCGCATGCGGCTCTACAGCCGTGGGTTGCCAACCCCGCCCTAGAGCATCAGTGAATTCAGTGAATTGGCTGATGGCGAATGTGACTGGGTTATAATCTGTGGAGCTGGGGGGAGAAAAGGAGTTATTGTTTCTTAACCATTGGTTATCAGTTGCTTCTTTTAGTTGCTGGAGATAGTGGTGCTCGGGTGGTGGGCTCTCTCCTGTCCTGTCTGAGGTTATCTGGGAAGTGGATTTTTCTGCACTTAGTGAATATTTGGTGGTTTGGGCTGATTTCTCTTTTTTGAAGGGTTCTTCCCTCTTAGTGAGAGCCCTCGCCTATTCAACTGACTCCAGCCCAATGTGTAAAACCAAAGGCTTACCTTTTTGTTTTGTTTGCTTTTCTAGTCAAATTAGAAGTGACGTTGTGAGATGTAATTAATTTTTGAAGGTTGTTCTAAAATATTAAAAGTATCTCCTCCCCTTTCTTTGCATTTATGGTGTCACAAATTATATCTGCAAAAATGTTAAACTCACCCATAGATGCTTCTTTGACAAGCTGCCTGTGGTACCTGGAGCACTGGTAGAGCATGGCCTTTAGTTGTTGTACGCTGTGTTGGTCTTGCTGACAAACGAAGGCATTAGAACATTGTTTTGTGTAGGTGGTGGCTGATGGAATAAACTCTAAACGACCATGCTTGAATCTCGTCATACTGCATGCCTCAGCCGTAGGAACAGCGCATCCTCAGGAAGCCCATTTGAAAAGCAAGCTGGGCCATACTGTCGGGGCTCAAGTTATTTTTCTTCATTGTTTCCTTTCCACCTTTCCCAAAGATCATAAAATCAATACTGAGTTGTGACACATGTAAATCAAAGTTGTCATTGGCTTTCTTGATGCCGTTCTTCAGCACACTGTCCAGGTTAAACTGTAACTGATGCACAGCAGAAGCTGAATCCACGGCAGCAGCAACAGAGCCTGGGTGCACCTGCGGCTGCTCTGTTGAGTCTTTGTAGATTTTTCCCAAAATATCAGTCATGGTCATGCCATCACCCCAGGAGTGCTCCATGCAAATGCCAGCTTCACCAGATTTTGAAACATGGAGACTGAAAGACTTATCAAGCCACCGATTGCAGCCATTAGCCAGCAGCAAACTATGTAACATGTCATCACCCTTCTTCATACTTGCATCATCCAGACAGAGACAGCAAACAGCGCTGTCCACAAGCCTTAAATTGTCTGTATTTCCACAATTTACCAGTTTGTCCCTCAGTTCGGCCCACACGTCTCGGTTCTCACTGGTCAAGATTCCAATAGGAAAGGCAGGTGCTGGTGTCAGGTCAGTCAAAATGTAGTTCAAGTGGGCCTGGATCTCTGTAGGCTTCAACAAGTTGCCATCCCTGTCTACAACATCAAAAACATACATGTTGCCATTTCTCATAACAAGAACATGGTGGCCTTTCTCATTAGTAAAGAGCTCATCTCGGCCCTGTCCTGGAATTCGAGTTGTGTTAAAGACACGATGGTACTGAGACATGTCCAGTGGGTAGGCGTCAACCATCTGAGCTCCATAAGGCTGGAAGTGTAAAACATTTGGCTCCAGTAGGCCAGCTCGCAGTGTTTTCATGTAGCGCAAAGTTGAGCACAGCAGATTGGTGGCCCGCACCAACTGTTGATTATACTCTGTCTTTGGGTCTGGTGGAAGCAGTGCAAAAACATTGAAGTGCAGTAAAGATTTGCGATTTTTAAGACGCATGTCTAACCAGGGTCCTGAAAGAAAGTTATTCATCCATCAGCACATATGAATTGTTTTTTTTTTTGTAATATAAGAATGTTAAGATCACCTGAAATGTAGCTTGTGTGTTTGTTGATTTTATCCTTAGCTACCAGTTCCTTGTGTAATTCTCTGCCGACACCATTCAGGAAGTCTTGGGCAATTTTCTCTGTGGTTCTAAGATTACAAAATTATAAACATTGTTCCAAGAATCAGGTAAATATCTGACAGTTATCGTGACAGTATTTTCTTTTTCTTCATTGAAAATCTTGAAATTTACATTTCCGGTGTTCAAACAAACACATGCAGTAACTTTAACAAATAGTTATTATACATTTCTAGAATGATAATGACCAAATCATTAATGATCAGTTTTTGTAAATAAACAAGCAACAAATAACATGTGCCTCATAATCTCTTACCTCAATCCTGCTAAAGCGCTGGTGTTTCTCCATAATACAACTGTCCAGGGACATGGTTTTCAGATTAGGGGCAAATCATGGGTGTTAAGTGAGGTGGACCAATGGAAGGAGGGGAAGAGGAAGCATGGACCTGTTTTTACCAATCACACTTATTTTGGTATTTTGTATTTAGTGTTGCCCAGGGCTTTCACTGAGGTTAATCATTGGTTTGTTTTTCCTTAAATACAGTAATACATTTTACACCTGATTCAAAATTGGAACATGGCGAAGACCAAATACTTTTACCAACTAGAACGCGGGAAGAGATACCGATTGGCACATGCATGTGTTGCTAGGCGGTGAAAATATAAACACTAAAACGAGCAAATGGATTCGAAAGAATTTCGGGAACGTTTGGTGTAAAATAATCGACGCGATGATGGGAAGCGGAAAAGAGCAAAGCGCTAAAATAGAAGCTATATACGCCGCTGCGGAAGAAGAGGATCCGGTTGGGCTAATGTGATCAGGACGAGGAAGTGCAAAGATACAACAGACACCTATCGTCATGACATCGAACGGGGACGTGAACAGAGTACAGATTGGAGGAACGACTCACCTGATGCATGCTATTCCAATAAGAGAGAGGTGCGTCAGATTTAATATGATGACAAAGATAGGGAGTGACTTTGGCCTGATTGACCCTAAGGAATGGGGCATGTGGTTCCATTACTTTAAACAAAAGGGCTACGTGTGTAATCGCACGGAACATGTCGAAATGTTCGAGATGTTTCCAGATTGGGACAATAATCATCCCATAAAACGAGTCACCGAAGATAAGAAAAGAAAATCATTAATGCCGGAAGAAGGAACAAGGAAGAAAGTTCAAAAGTTAATCCAAGGTAGTTTTCTCTGTCAACTGGACTGGGTTTCTTCTCTTGAAGACGTTTCGCCTTCTATCCAGAGGGCTTCTTCAGTTCTGAAATCGCTGGGGAGAGAGCTTGAAAATATTTAGCCCCTGTGGACCATTTGCATGCTAATGATCTGGGTGGTCACCTGAGAGTCGTTAGCAGGGTCGTTGGTCGGGTCGTTCACCTAGTTTCTGTTGAGGTGTCTCCCCTTTGTCTGCTGGGTCACATGGTGGTGAGTCACCAGGTCTCCTGGAATGGTGTGAATGTTTGTTTTGCTGTTGGAAGGAGTGGAGGACTGCATTGTATGTGGGTGATAGGAAGTGCCTCAGGCCACCACCTCTGTTTAAGGATGGTTTCTCCAATTTAACATGGATAGTTTTTCATTCTTTGTAAATATGCTTGGGTTTCTATTTTTTTTTCTTTTTTTTTTACTAAGCCTAAGCCTAACTTTTTACTTTTTTTAGCACAAAAATAACAATTATTTCTGCAACAACCCTCCACACCAAAACTGGGAAAAAGTTGTTTCATTCTTTGTAAATATGTTTTGTTTTTTTTAACAATAAATGTCAGTGTGTTGATCCCTTCCTTCCTGTTGATCCTTTCCACTGCATACAGCTCATAGTCCAGTTTAAGTCTTGATGGCTATGTTCACTGAGGTATTTATCCATCTCACAACTTACACACTGTTTTTACCTAGAAAACCCACAAGAGGTGCCAATTGGCCCCAAGTCCCCCCCTGTGGACACTCATTTTGTTATGGAAATGTGGCTGTTAGTGGCACACGGGCGGAGCTACTTGAACCTGTGTGGGGGAGGAGACATACCTTACGGCTCAGGAGGTTCTTTTGAGAGCAAGCTTAAGTTGTGAGATGGATAAATACCTCAGTGAACATAGCCATCAAGACTTAAACTGGACTATGAGCTGTATGCAGTGGAAAGGATCAACAGGAAGGAAGGGATCAACACACTGACATTTATTGTTAAAAAAACAAAACATATTTACAAAGAATGAAACAACTTTTTCCCAGTTTTGGTGTGGAGGGTTGTTGCAGAAATAATTGTTATTTTTGTGCTAAAAAAAAGTAAAAAGTTAGGCTTAGGCTTAGTAAAAAAAAAAGAAAAAAAAAAGAAACCCAAGCATATTTACAAAGAATGAAAAACTATCCATGTTAAATTGGAGAAACCATCCTTAAACAGAGGTGGTGGCCTGAGGCACTTCCTATCACCCACATACAATGCAGTCCTCCACTCCTTCCAACAGCAAAACAAACATTCACACCATTCCAGGAGACCTGGTGACTCACCACCATGTGACCCAGCAGACAAAGGGGAGACACCTCAACAGAAACTAGGTGAACGACCCGACCAACGACCCTGCTAACGACTCTCAGGTGACCACCCAGATCATTAGCATGCAAATGGCCCACAGGGGCTAAATATTTTCAAGCTCTCTCCCCAGCGATTTCAGAACTGAAGAAGCCCTCTGGATAGAAGGCGAAACGTCTTCAAGAGAAGAAACCCAGTCCAGTTGACAGAGAAAACTACCTTGGATACAATGACCTGGATGACTGAGAATTTACACAGACTTCAAAAGTTAATAATTGAAGATCTAAGTAACGGGGCAGAGTCAAAGGAAGAAGATAAAGAGAAGTCGCTGCCGGACGGCGTCACTCGGGAGGATATCGAAGTCTACGAACGTATCAATTGGGACGGTAAAGAATTCTAATGCCGCTGATCAGATTGCTGAAAAGGGGACTCCTGTTTCCAGGGTATAATTACTTGGGACCGGGAAATCCGCTCGAAAACGGTGAGCCTGTATATTTTGCTGACGCTGCTGCAAAGAGACATGATTATAGCTACAGTGATTATATTAAACAAGGAAAGAATCCGTACTGGCGTTTTCAACAAGGCCGATCAGAAATTCATCGACGAGCTCAAGGGAGACAAATCGTACGGAGGTCGTTTTGGGCGCGTTGTATTCAAAATCAAGAAAAAGATTACACCGAAATTAGACGAACCGGACAGCAAAGAAAATAAGGAAGAAGAAGAAACCGCAAAGAGAGAAAAAGAGGAAAGAGAGACAAAGAGAGCAGAAGCTTAGCAAGCGTTAGAAGAGAGAAAGGCGCCGAAACGAAAAGGTCTTCGACCCACTTTTCTCCAGATTGTCGCTACATTTCTCTATTTTATGTTATCTCTTCTCTTATTTTCTTCTCTTTTCTTTCTTACCGCTATTTTTTACTTTTCTTCTTCATGCTACCGCTATTTTTATTTTTCTTCTTCGTGACAGGGGTTCGCTTTGGCCTGGGACGTTAAGTTCAGCATTCGCTTTAAATATATCTGGCGCCATCTAGCGTTGTGAATGGGTATAATGTCTAGACCGCGAATGTAAGACGACCCCCACTTTTTCAGTCTTATTTCAACGCAAAAAACAACGTCTTATATTCGGGCCAATACGGTACAAATGATTGGTGATGAGACTGATACCGCTAAAGCTGGACTGGCGGGTCCGAATACGAACGGTAGCGGAGGCGGAGGCGGAGGAGTCAGTCTATCGACTGGAAACGACGACAATAGAGTTACGTGGTACTGGGGTCCGGACGGCAAATGTACTATCGTAGCCAGCATGACGAGAAAGTGCGTACTGAAGCAACCAGAGTCTTACGATTACAAAAAAGTCTCGAACTGGGAGATTGAAGACGAATTCGACGTATCGTACGAAAACTTTGGAGCTAAGAACGTACAACACGAAACAATCGTAAAGACGCCGTGGTACACTGAACACGTTAATCAGTGGGGTTGCTTCTTCAGTCCGGCGCAGGCTCAGTACATTATCAATACGTTCGGCTCGGTGAAAATCAAAAGTCTAAAGAAACGACTGTACGATGTCAACGTCAAACAGAAGACGGTCAACGGAGAAGGCGCGGCACAAACTGTATCGTACTCAAACGATCTCTGCGGACAACTGAAAATCGCTTGCGATCATAACGCTCAGTTACCGTGGGCCGGTGATGGACTCTCGATCAGAAGTTTGGGGTTCATTAATCATAGGCCTGCGGTGCTGCAGCAATATCGCTACTACGTACCGCAAGAATGAGACTGGGACGTCGTGGCATCCGACTACCGTTGCCGACTACAAGAACTTTACGTATCCCTGCGGAGCCATATGGTGCAAAAATATCGAAGCTGATCTCAGACAGAAAATTAATCTATGCGGAGCGTTCGAAATGTCAAACGTACCGTGGCAATCGTTCTATCAAGTCGAAGAACAACCGATCGAAACTTACTCTCCAAACTCTGTGAACAACTCGTTCCTGACTCAATTCGCTACGTTTAAGATACAGTATACTCTCGTAATGGAAGCTGAAACCTGGACTCCGGCTCAGAGAAATTTGGGTTACTACTTTACGCGTCTCGATCAAATCTCTAACAAATCAACGAGAAACCTAATCGAAAGAAACGGAATGGTGAAAAACGACGGATCAGAATCATTCGCTATACTCGAAGGAAGGAAGCGACGTCGTGTAAAATACTAAATCAACTAAACCTTCTATTCAATAAAAATGTGTTAGGAAGGCATTTTCGTCTCATGGCTTGTTTCCATTATCTGATTGTGCAAAGTGGGGAATCCCACCATGTTTATATTTATTTCAGTCAGAAAACTGTGGATTAACGCAAATACTTTATAGCGCACAATTATTCCCAGTTCCCAGCAGAACATTAATGTTGCAACATTGCAGCTTTTCCATCAGGCTCTGTCTCGATGTATTCATTCCCTGATAATAGTCTGCATAGATTCAAGATTCAAGAGTACTTTATTGATCCCTTTAGGGGTGTCCACCGGGGAAATTAGCATCTCCAAAGATCTACAAGCATCTACAAAATTTCCCACCACCATTACACCCCATTAAACCTATTAAAGATAATAAAAATATAATAAAATAAGAAATAAAATAGAATAAATTAAATAGAATATAAATATAAAACTATAAAAATGTTCCAGTTCTCCTGTTGGCCCTCCTCCCCCCCTGTGAGGAGTTGAACAGCCTGATGGCTCGGGGGATGAATGAGTTCCCCAGTCTGTTGGTCCTGAACTTGGGGAGGCGCAGCCTCTGGCTGATCAGGCTTCTCTGGCTGTGGATGACAGTGTGCAGAGGGTGGCGGTCATTGTCCATGATGCTCCGCAGCTTGTCAATAGTTCTCCTCTCTGCCACTGTCGCCAGAGGTTTCAGCTTCATCCCCACCACCGAGCTGGCCCGCCTGATCAGCTTCTCCAGCCTGGAGAGGTCCGCTTTTGTCGCACTCCCCCCCCCAGCACACCACAGCGTAGGACAGGACGCTGGCGACCACAGACTGATAGAACATCCAGAGGAGTTTCCTGCAGATGTTGAAGGATCTGAGTCTCCTCAGGAAGTACATCCTGCTCTGGGTCTTCTTGTACAGCTAACTCATGTTGCTTGTCCAGTCCAGCCTGTTGTCCAGCCACAGCCCAAGATATTTGTAGGTCTGCACGCCCTCCACCTCCCCCGTTCCTATCTGAACTGGTCTAGGTCTCGGTCGGTCCCTCCCAAAGTCAATGACCAGTTCTTTGGTTTTGGAGGTGTTGAGCTGCAGACCGTTGTTGTGGCACCAGGCAACAAAGTCCCTGACCAGGCACCGGTACTCCTCCTCTTGGTCGTCTCTGATACATCCAACGATGGCTGTGTCATCAGCGAACTTCTGAATGTGACACATTTCAGAGTTGTAACAGAAGTCCGAGGTGTACAGAGTGAAGAGGATGGGGGACAGCACAGTCCCCTGTGGAGCACCGATGCTAAACAAGCAACAAATAACATGTGCCTCATAATCTCTTACCTCAATCCTGCTAAAGCGCTGGTGTTTCTCCATAATACAACTGTCCAGGGACATGGTTTTCAGATTAGGGGCAAATCATGGGTGTTAAGTGAGGTGGACCAATGGAAGGAGGGGAAGAGGAAGCATGGACCTGTTTTTACCAATCACACTTATTTTGGTATTTTGTATTTAGTGTTGCCCAGGGCTTTCACTGAGGTTAATCATTGGTTTGTTTTTCCTTAAATACAGTAATACATTTTACACCTGATTCAAAATTGGAACATGGCGAAGACCAAATACTTTTACCAACTAGAACGCGGGAAGAGATACCGATTGGCACATGCATGTGTTGCTAGGCGGCGAAAATATAAACGCTAAAACGAGCAAATGGATTCGAAAGAATTTCGGGAACATTTGGTGTAAAATAATGGGTGATGATGGGAAGCGGAAAAGAGCAAAGCGCTAAAATAGAAGCTATATACGCCGCTGCGGAAGAAGAGGATCTGGTTGGGCTAATGTGATCAGGACGAGGAAGTGCAAAGATACAACAGACACCTATCGTCATGGCATCGAACGGGGACGTGAACAGAGTACAGATTGGAGGAACGACTCACCTGATGCACGCTATTCCAATAAGAGAGAGGTGCGTCAGATTTAATATGATGACAAAGATAGGGAGTGACTTTGGCCTGATTGACCCTAAGGAATGGGGCATGTGGTTCCATTACTTTAAACAAAAGGGCTACGTGTGTAATCGCACGGAACATGTCGAAATGTTCGAGATGTTTCCAGATTGGGACAATAATCATCCCATAAAACGAGTCACCGAAGATAAGAAAAGAAAATCATTAATGCCGGAAGAAGGAACAAGGAAGAAAGTTCAAAAGTTAATCCAAGGTAGTTTTCTCTGTCAACTGGACTGGGTTTCTTCTCTTGAAGACGTTTCGCCTTCTATCCAGAGGGCTTCTTCAGTTCTGAAATCGCTGGGGAGAGAGCTTGAAAATATTTAGCCCCTGTGGGCCATTTGCATGCTAATGATCTGGGTGGTCACCTGAGAGTCGTTAGCAGGGTCGTTGGTCGGGTCGTTCACCTAGTTTCTGTTGAGGTGTCTCCCCTTTGTCTGCTGGGTCACATGGTGGTGAGTCACCAGGTCTCCTGGAATGGTGTGAATGTTTGTTTTGCTGTTGGAAGGAGTGGAGGACTGCATTGTATGTGGGTGATAGGAAGTGCCTCAGGCCACCACCTCTGTTTAAGGATGGTTTCTCCAATTTAACATGGATAGTTTTTCATTCTTTGTAAATATGCTTGGGTTTCTTTTTTTTCTTTTTTTTTTACTAAGCCTAAGCCTAACTTTTTACTTTTTTTAGCACAAAAATAACAATTACTTCTGCAACAACCCTCCACACCAAAACTGGGAAAAAGTTGCTTTTTCATTCTTTGTAAATATGTTTTGTTTTGTTGTCAGTGTGTTGATCCCTTCCTTCCTGTTGATCCTTTCCACTGCATACAGCTCATAGTCCAGTTTAAGTCTTTATGGCTATGTTCACTGAGGTATTTATCCATCTCACAACTAAAGCTTGCTCTCAAAAGAACCTCCTGAGCTGTAAGGTATGTCCCCTCCCCCACACAGGTTCAAGTGGCTCCGGCCGTGTGCCACTAACAGCCACATTTCCATAACAAAATGAGTGTCCACAGGGGGGACTTGGGGCCAATTGGCCGTCTTGTGGGTTTTCTAGGTAAAAAGGCCAAATGGCCGCTCTCTGGGACTTCTAGTGTTAAGGATGGTTTCTCCAATTTAACATGGATAGTTTTTCATTCTTTGTAAATATGCTTGGGTTTCTTTTTTTTTTCTTTTTTTTTTACTAAGCCTAAGCCTAACTTTTTACTTTTTTTTAGCACAAAAATAACAATTATTTCTGCAACAACCCTCCACACCAAAACTGGGAAAAAGTTGTTTCATTCTTTGTAAATATGTTTTGTTTTTTTAACAATAAATGTCAGTGTGTTGATCCCTTCCTTCCTGTTGATCCTTTCCACTGCATACAGCTCATAGTCCAGTTTAAGTCTTGATGGCTATGTTCACTGAGGTATTTATCCATCTCACAACTTAAGCTTGCTCTCAAAAGAACCTCCTGAGCCGTAAGGTATGTCTCCTCCCCCACACAGGTTCAAGTAGCTCCGCCCGTGTGCCACTAACAGCCACATTTCCATAACAAAATGAGTGTCCACAGGGGGGGACTTGGGGCCAATTGGCACCTCTTGTGGGTTTTCTAGGTAAAAACGCCAAATGGCCCCTCTCTGGGACTTCTAGTGCTAGAGCGCTTTGCCGTGAGGGCGCGCGCGCCAGTTTGCACTGGGCAGGTAAGGCGCAGCAATGCGCGTCACTGACTCCCCCACTCAGTTGATAAATGGTAATGGGGCTGTTCTTGCTGCAGTTGGCTGCCGGCTGGTGTCAGTGGGTCGCGTTGCCCCAGCGGGAACCCCTCACGGAGTGGTGGTGCCACCAAATACAGTCGGCACAGATTACCTCGCCTACTGGACCCACTGCTGCTTTGGCTCAGTCCTTGAGTTCGGGACTCTATCCTGTTCGCTCTTGCTCTCTCTCTCGCTCTCTCTCTCATGCTCTCTCCCCTCCGCTCGGAGAAACGGCGCTGAGACGTAGTGGTGCCGCCGAGGCGACCACGGAGCTATTGCCGTCAATTTAGATTCTTAACAGTGTGTAAATTGTATTTCCAAGTTATATTTACTCTTAGGTTTTGTTTGTTTTCGTTTATTGGTTGACGTTGTGTTCTTTTAGACGATCTGGTCACCATTTAATTGCCTGTGTGTGTGTGTGTGTGTGTGTGTGTGTGTATTCGTCGTGTCTAATTGTTTACCACTGAAAATTTAATTGTTCCTTTTCTTTGTGGACAGGTGCTGCGGGCCACGGCGGGGACCCAACCCCTGGTGGAGGGCGTTTTCATCACACCCCTTGTGTGTGGTTTTGCTTGCAGTAGCACGGGTGTTTTTAGTTTAGTTATCTCCCCTAATTGAGTTTTACCTGCCGGTGGGGCCCCAGGCCTGTCCACCCCTTTTGTTAATTTAACTTTTGTACAGCCGAGTTATTTGTTGAGTATTGGATTTAATAAAATTGTAGCACATAACCCTCAATCCCGTCTCTGCCTCTGGAATAGAAACTTATCTGCGTGTGCCTGTTCACTGGTTAATTCCTGGGGCGAAATTCCCCAGGTGGCGTTGTCGTCAACCGTTACACCCACCGAAGGTGGCATATCCGTTTATAAAAATCTTCTTGCTCAGAAAAAGAAAGAGCGCCAATAACTACCCATAACAATGTTCTTCTCTCGGAGAAAGACTCCTGCGCCTTCAGTAGAAACAGACGCTCCAGCGGAGCGGAGTCAGGACGAAGAGGCACAGCTGGGACTGGGAAATACTCCAGTGACAATGTTTCCAACCTTGTATTACTATATTAAAATTATTGTTTTAAACAAATTTTGGGCTTTAAAACAGGTTTTGATTTTTGGTTTCATTCTATAGTTCAGTATTGCATTGTAAAATAATCAAAAAAAATAAAGCTGACTACTTCACGGATTTCACTTTTCACGTGTTATTTTGGAACACAACTCCCGCGATAAACGAGGGATCACTGTATATTCATTGCAACAATTTAAGGAGGCTCAAAAAAAAGTTCTGCTGGATACACATGCTGACATTCTTAGTCTGCTTATCTTGTGGAATGGGGAGGAACTGCTGCTAACTATCTTGGGTTTGAAGCAAAAACAAAATTGTTTTGCTCAGCCTTATGGTGGATCCTCCACAATTCTCATAAAATGGCAAGCATCAGGCTCTGCGGCTCAAGCTTGTTTTGGGGATTCTTGTGGGGCCTGATTTTAATTCCCTGTAATGTCTATGCAGACTATTATCAGGGAATGAATACATCGAGACAGAGCCTATTGGAAAAGCTGCAATGTTGCAACATTAATGTTCTGCTGGGAATAATTGTGTGTGCTATTTGCATTAATCCACAGTTTTCTGACTGAAATAAATATAAACATGGTGGTATTCCCCACCTTGCACAATCAGATAATGGAAACAAGCCATGAGACGGAAATGCAAGAAAAGGAACTTCACATTTCAGAACAAATAAATTATTTATTCACCAAGCCACCAATCCTGCAACATGCCAGCTTGTAGCCTGTTGCCAACTATGTTGGTTGGAAAACATCAACCGTATGTTGATCCGGGCCACCTCCCAACAATGTTGGCTAATTGCATTTGCTCATCACAGATGATCTGTACATTGACTCAATAAAAATGCTTCTTGTTTACATAAAAATAAAATCATCTCATGGTGCATTTATAGCAATGTGTATGCAGTTGATAGCTCTGATTAAATTAGGACAACAGCCTCTCACTGCAAATTGCACTTTTGTGTTAGCCTGTGAATTTGGGAATTTGATACATGGGAGGAGTTTGATATATGTGGCGAACATTTGGACAATTCCATCCCATATTCCTGGCATGGCTCAGCACAGTGTTGACTAGTTCAGTTCTGATCGGTTGGCCAGTTCTCGCGATTCCTGAGTATCTGAGCCCATTGTAGTGAGCACAGGTAGGGCGTGGCCCCTCATCATGTCACACTCTGTTGAAATGGTGTTAAGGTGGCTTTAACATACATTAATCAAATCTAATCAACCTTTATTTAGGTATCATCTGTTAAAATAAAAGTTATTTCTAGGCACTTTGAAGAATCCCAGGGCCTGACCCCCAACAAGCAACAGTAGAAAGAAAAAACTTCCCTTTAACAGGAAGAAACCTTGAGCAGGACCGGGATCATGTAGAGGGACCCTCCTGCTGATAGCCGGCTGGATAGAGAGAGAGGAGAAGGGGGAGGACGGGTAGAGGAGAGAATAGGCAGAGATCAGGGAAATAAATTAATAGTAAAAGCTGCTGGTATAAAAGTAGAGTGGGTCAGCAGGGTTGGAGGTGGGCAGGCCAACATATAGCTATAAACGCGGCTATCCCTTGTTCACACATCGACTAAAATCCTTGTGACTGTCAGCCTGGTAGCTAGCAAAAGAGCAATTTATGGAATTATCCTGAAGAAAATAGTGAACACCAAATCCATCAGGCACATCTGGGGCAAAGACTGTTAACAATGAGGTGACGACTGTGCTGGTAGACAAGGTGAAGCCATCTAGGTCACAATCTGTATACAGGCTGTGCAGTTCCTGGTCCTTGGAAAGCGCCAGGTCACGCAGACCATAGAGATGACAGTATAAACCTTGGCCTGTCAGACAGAAAAATAATGTTTAATGTTAATGACAACATAGCACAAATTTGATTACCCATGAAATCCCTCTTGGATGGTGTTCCTTTCTTTCTCATTTTTCCTCTCTCTCTCTCCAACTCTCTGTCTCTCTCTTGACTCATCAATAGAGCTTCCGATTCCGACGATTCAATAAATGTTTTGAAAAAATCATATTAATGAGCGGTTTCAGTCAAAAGAACCACCGTTCCAATGATGGGTACTCAGCGAGATGGAGGAAACATTCATAAATAACTATTTTTTGGAGTTTATGAATCAATCCTGATAGATTATTGGAAGTGTGCTTCTTACATAAATCATTTTTTCTCTGACTTCTTGTTAATATTTTTGTTTTGGTATTATTGTTATTACATCCATCCATCCGGGGTCGGGTCGCGGGGGCAGCAGCCTAAGAAGAGAAGCCCAGACTTCCCTCTCCCCAGCTACTTCTTCCAGCTCATCCGGACGGATCCCGAGGCGTTCCCAGACCAGTCGAGAGACATAGTCTCTCCAACGTGTCCTGGGTCTTCCCGGGGGTCTCCTACCGGAGGGACATGCCCTTAACACCTCACCAGGGAGGCGTCCAGCCAGCTCACCACCAGGTGGTGATCAGTTGACAGCTCCGCCCCTCTCTTTACCCGAGTGTCCAAAACATGTGGCCGCAAATCCGATGACACAACCACAACGTCATATTATTATTATTATTATTAATATTATTATCTGAACAAGACTGAACAAGGAAAAGTAAGAAATGTGGTAAACTGACGGAAGGACATAAGATTGCTCGATCTACAAATTATTATAATCGGAATTATCATTATGGAGAGCCCAATTTTATTGTTTGCCAATCTGTATAGTTGTAACACCCTCTGTGATTTGACCTCTGATCAGGCAAGGGCTCAGGAAGGTGTGTTCTGAGGAAGCTGCTGCACTCCCTGTTGGCAGATGTACAGTATATCATTGTACAGTAGTAGCTTTTTATCTCCTTGAGAGTCACTTTTATGCTGTGGTTATAAAATATCACACACAGTAAATGCAGTATGTTCTGTCAAGAAAAAAGTTCAACATATGTTTACTAGAGCCAGAAATGCCTGTAAAATAACTTGTACGGGTTCCAAAAAACTCCCAGATGTCCTATCTAAAACAGCAGGGGACAGGGGAGCAGGGGTCAGAAACTCAAAATGTTAAAAGAGCCATATTGGACCAAACAAAAACAATCTGTCTGGTGCCTTATATAAGCCTTATATAAGCCTTATTATAAAGGCAACACATGCTGTAAGTGTCTATATTAGCTATATTAGCCTACTTTCAAAATGATAAGTAGGCTAATATATATAATGAGCATCGTGGAGAGAATGACTAACCACATGACCACTCTGCTGTAAGATGGTGCTGTAAGTTTAACTTCCGTTATAATGAGATGTTGAAATTAAATATTTCTTATACACATTTTTACAGCATTGGAAAACTTTAAGAACGTGTGTCATGTTTTTCCTGCTACACAAATTATATATTCACACCACCTTTTTCCATTATCATATTTTTCAAAAAGCTCCACAGAGCCACTAGGGAGGCACTAAAGAGCCGCATGCGGCTCTACAGCCGTGGGTTGCCAACCCCGCCCTAGAGCATCAGTGAATTCAGTGAATTGGCTGATGGCGAATGTGACTGGGTTATAATCTGTGGAGCTGGGGGGAGAAAAGGAGTTATTGTTTCTTAACCATTGGTTATCAGTTGCTTCTTTTAGTTGCTGGAGATAGTGGTGCTCGGGTGGTGGGCTCTCTCCTGTCCTGTCTGAGGTTATCTGGGAAGTGGATTTTTCTGCACTTAGTGAATATTTGGTGGTTTGGGCTGATTTCTCTTTTTTGAAGGGTTCTTCCCTCTTAGTGAGAGCCCTCGCCTATTCAACTGACTCCAGCCCAATGTGTAAAACCAAAGGCTTACCTTTTTGTTTTGTTTGCTTTTCTAGTCAAATTAGAAGTGACGTTGTGAGATGTAATTAATTTTTGAAGGTTGTTCTAAAATATTAAAAAGTATCTCCTCCCCTTTCTTTGCATTTATGGTGTCACAAATTATATCTGCAAAAATGTTAAACTCACCCATAGATGCTTCTTTGACAAGCTGCCTGTGGTACCTGGAGCACTGGTAGAGCATGGCCTTTAGTTGTTGTACGCTGTGTTGGTCTTGCTGACAAACGAAGGCATTAGAACATTGTTTTGTGTAGGTGGTGGCTGATGGAATAAACTCTAAACGACCATGCTTGAATCTCGTCATACTGCATGCCTCAGCCGTAGGAACAGCGCATCCTCAGGAAGCCCATTTGAAAAGCAAGCTGGGCCATACTGTCGGGGCTCAAGTTATTTTTCTTCATTGTTTCCTTTCCACCTTTCCCAAAGATCATAAAATCAATACTGAGTTGTGACACATGTAAATCAAAGTTGTCATTGGCTTTCTTGATGCCGTTCTTCAGCACACTGTCCAGGTTAAACTGTAACTGATGCACAGCAGAAGCTGAATCCACGGCAGCAGCAACAGAGCCTGGGTGCACCTGCGGCTGCTCTGTTGAGTCTTTGTAGATTTTTTCCAAAATATCAGTCATGGTCATGCCATCACCCCAGGAGTGCTCCATGCAAATGCCAGCTTCACCAGATTTTGAAACATGGAGACTGAAAGACTTATCAAGCCACCGATTGCAGCCATTAGCCAGCAGCAAACTATGTAACATGTCATCACCCTTCTTCATACTTGCATCATCCAGACAGAGACAGCAAACAGCGCTGTCCACAAGCCTTAAATTGTCTGTATTTCCACAATTTACCAGTTTGTCCCTCAGTTCGGCCCACACGTCTCGGTTCTCACTGGTCAAGATTCCAATAGGAAAGGCAGGTGCTGGTGTCAGGTCAGTCAAAATGTAGTTCAAGTGGGCCTGGATCTCTGTAGGCTTCAACAAGTTTCCATCCCTGTCTACAACATCAAAAACATACATGTTGCCATTTCTCATAACAAGAACATGGTGGCCTTTCTCATTAGTAAAGAGCTCATCTCGGCCCTGTCCTGGAATTCGAGTTGTGTTAAAGACACGATGGTACTGAGACATGTCCAGTGGGTAGGCGTCAACCATCTGAGCTCCATAAGGCTGGAAGTGTAAAACATTTGGCTCCAGTAGGCCAGCTCGCAGTGTTTTCATGTAGCGCAAAGTTGAGCACAGCAGATTGGTGGCCCGCACCAACTGTTGATTATACTCTGTCTTTGGGTCTGGTGGAAGCAGTGCAAAAACATTGAAGTGCAGTAAAGATTTGCGATTTTTAAGACGCATGTCTAACCAGGGTCCTGAAAGAAAGTTATTCATCCATCAGCACATATGAATTGTTTTTTTTTTGTAATATAAGAATGTTAAGATCACCTGAAATGTAGCTTGTGTGTTTGTTGATTTTATCCTTAGCTACCAGTTCCTTGTGTAATTCTCTGCCGACACCATTCAGGAAGTCTTGGGCAATTTTCTCTGTGGTTCTAAGATTACAAAATTATAAACATTGTTCCAAGAATCAGGTAAATATCTGACAGTTATCGTGACAGTATTTTCTTTTTCTTCATTGAAAATCTTGAAATTTACATTTCCGGTGTTCAAACAAACACATGCAGTAACTTTAACAAATAGTTATTATACATTTCTAGAATGATAATGACCAAATCATTAATGATCAGTTTTTGTAAATAAACAAGCAACAAATAACATGTGCCTCATAATCTCTTACCTCAATCCTGCTAAAGCGCTGGTGTTTCTCCATAATACAACTGTCCAGGGACATGGTTTTCAGATTAGGGGCAAATCATGGGTGTTAAGTGAGGTGGACCAATGGAAGGAGGGGAAGAGGAAGCATGGACCTGTTTTTACCAATCACACTTATTTTGGTATTTTGTATTTAGTGTTGCCCAGGGCTTTCACTGAGGTTAATCATTGGTTTGTTTTTCCTTAAATACAGTAATACATTTTACACCTGATTCAAAATTGGAACATGGCGAAGACCAAATACTTTTACCAACTAGAACGCGGGAAGAGATACCGATTGGCACATGCATGTGTTGCTAGGCGGTGAAAATATAAACACTAAAACGAGCAAATGGATTCGAAAGAATTTCGGGAACGTTTGGTGTAAAATAATCGACGCGATGATGGGAAGCGGAAAAGAGCAAAGCGCTAAAATAGAAGCTATATACGCCGCTGCGGAAGAAGAGGATCCGGTTGGGCTAATGTGATCAGGACGAGGAAGTGCAAAGATACAACAGACACCTATCGTCATGACATCGAACGGGGACGTGAACAGAGTACAGATTGGAGGAACGACTCACCTGATGCATGCTATTCCAATAAGAGAGAGGTGCGTCAGATTTAATATGATGACAAAGATAGGGAGTGACTTTGGCCTGATTGACCCTAAGGAATGGGGCATGTGGTTCCATTACTTTAAACAAAAGGGCTACGTGTGTAATCGCACGGAACATGTCGAAATGTTCGAGATGTTTCCAGATTGGGACAATAATCATCCCATAAAACGAGTCACCGAAGATAAGAAAAGAAAATCATTAATGCCGGAAGAAGGAACAAGGAAGAAAGTTCAAAAGTTAATCCAAGGTAGTTTTCTCTGTCAACTGGACTGGGTTTCTTCTCTTGAAGACGTTTCGCCTTCTATCCAGAGGGCTTCTTCAGTTCTGAAATCGCTGGGGAGAGAGCTTGAAAATATTTAGCCCCTGTGGACCATTTGCATGCTAATGATCTGGGTGGTCACCTGAGAGTCGTTAGCAGGGTCGTTGGTCGGGTCGTTCACCTAGTTTCTGTTGAGGTGTCTCCCCTTTGTCTGCTGGGTCACATGGTGGTGAGTCACCAGGTCTCCTGGAATGGTGTGAATGTTTGTTTTGCTGTTGGAAGGAGTGGAGGACTGCATTGTATGTGGGTGATAGGAAGTGCCTCAGGCCACCACCTCTGTTTAAGGATGGTTTCTCCAATTTAACATGGATAGTTTTTCATTCTTTGTAAATATGCTTGGGTTTCTATTTTTTTTTCTTTTTTTTTTACTAAGCCTAAGCCTAACTTTTTACTTTTTTTAGCACAAAAATAACAATTATTTCTGCAACAACCCTCCACACCAAAACTGGGAAAAAGTTGTTTCATTCTTTGTAAATATGTTTTGTTTTTTTAACAATAAATGTCAGTGTGTTGATCCCTTCCTTCCTGTTGATCCTTTCCACTGCATACAGCTCATAGTCCAGTTTAAGTCTTGATGGCTATGTTCACTGAGGTATTTATCCATCTCACAACTTACACACTGTTTTTACCTAGAAAACCCACAAGAGGTGCCAATTGGCCCCAAGTCCCCCCCTGTGGACACTCATTTTGTTATGGAAATGTGGCTGTTAGTGGCACACGGGCGGAGCTACTTGAACCTGTGTGGGGGAGGAGACATACCTTACGGCTCAGGAGGTTCTTTTGAGAGCAAGCTTAAGTTGTGAGATGGATAAATACCTCAGTGAACATAGCCATCAAGACTTAAACTGGACTATGAGCTGTATGCAGTGGAAAGGATCAACAGGAAGGAAGGGATCAACACACTGACATTTATTGTTAAAAAAACAAAACATATTTACAAAGAATGAAACAACTTTTTCCCAGTTTTGGTGTGGAGGGTTGTTGCAGAAATAATTGTTATTTTTGTGCTAAAAAAAAGTAAAAAGTTAGGCTTAGGCTTAGTAAAAAAAAAGAAAAAAAAAAGAAACCCAAGCATATTTACAAAGAATGAAAAACTATCCATGTTAAATTGGAGAAACCATCCTTAAACAGAGGTGGTGGCCTGAGGCACTTCCTATCACCCACATACAATGCAGTCCTCCACTCCTTCCAACAGCAAAACAAACATTCACACCATTCCAGGAGACCTGGTGACTCACCACCATGTGACCCAGCAGACAAAGGGGAGACACCTCAACAGAAACTAGGTGAACGACCCGACCAACGACCCTGCTAACGACTCTCAGGTGACCACCCAGATCATTAGCATGCAAATGGCCCACAGGGGCTAAATATTTTCAAGCTCTCTCCCCAGCGATTTCAGAACTGAAGAAGCCCTCTGGATAGAAGGCGAAACGTCTTCAAGAGAAGAAACCCAGTCCAGTTGACAGAGAAAACTACCTTGGATACAATGACCTGGATGACTGAGAATTTACACAGACTTCAAAAGTTAATAATTGAAGATCTAAGTAACGGGGCAGAGTCAAAGGAAGAAGATAAAGAGAAGTCGCTGCCGGACGGCGTCACTCGGGAGGATATCGAAGTCTACGAACGTATCAATTGGGACGGTAAAGAATTCTAATGCCGCTGATCAGATTGCTGAAAAGGGGACTCCTGTTTCCAGGGTATAATTACTTGGGACTGGGAAATCCGCTCGAAAACGGTGAGCCTGTATATTTTGCTGACGCTGCTGCAAAGAGACATGATTATAGCTACAGTGATTATATTAAACAAGGAAAGAATCCGTACTGGCGTTTCAACAAGGCCGATCAGAAATTCATCGACGAGCTCAAGGGAGACAAATCGTACGGAGGTCGTTTTGGGCGCGTTGTATTCAAAATCAAGAAAAAGATTACACCGAAATTAGACGAACCGGACAGCAAAGAAAATAAGGAAGAAGAAGAAACCGCAAAGAGAGAAAAAGAGGAAAGAGAGACAAAGAGAGCAGAAGCTTAGCAAGCGTTAGAAGAGAGAAAGGCGCCGAAACGAAAAGGTCTTCGACCCACTTTTCTCCAGATTGTCGCTACATTTCTCTATTTTATGTTATCTCTTCTCTTATTTTCTTCTCTTTTCTTTCTTACCGCTATTTTTTACTTTTCTTCTTCATGCTACCGCTATTTTTATTTTTCTTCTTCGTGACAGGGGTTCGCTTTGGCCTGGGACGTTAAGTTCAGCATTCGCTTTAAATATATCTGGCGCCATCTAGCGTTGTGAATGGGTATAATGTCTAGACCGCGAATGTAAGACGACCCCCACTTTTTCAGTCTTATTTCAACGCAAAAAACAACGTCTTATATTCGGGCCAATACGGTACAAATGATTGGTGATGAGACTGATACCGCTAAAGCTGGACTGGCGGGTCCGAATACGAACGGTAGCGGAGGCGGAGGCGGAGGAGTCAGTCTATCGACTGGAAACGACGACAATAGAGTTACGTGGTACTGGGGTCCGGACGGCAAATGTACTATCGTAGCCAGCATGACGAGAAAGTGCGTACTGAAGCAACCAGAGTCTTACGATTACAAAAAAGTCTCGAACTGGGAGATTGAAGATGAATTCGACGTATCGTACGAAAACTTTGGAGCTAAGAACGTACAACACGAAACAATCGTAAAGACGCCGTGGTACACTGAACACGTTAATCAGTGGGGTTGCTTCTTCAGTCCGGCGCAGGCTCAGTACATTATCAATACGTTCGGCTCGGTGAAAATCAAAAGTCTAAAGAAACGACTGTACGATGTCAACGTCAAACAGAAGACGGTCAACGGAGAAGGCGCGGCACAAACTGTATCGTACTCAAACGATCTCTGCGGACAACTGAAAATCGCTTGCGATCATAACGCTCAGTTACCGTGGGCCGGTGATGGACTCTCGATCAGAAGTTTGGGGTTCATTAATCATAGGCCTGCGGTGCTGCAGCAATATCGCTACTACGTACCGCAAGAATGAGACTGGGACGTCGTGGCATCCGACTACCGTTGCCGACTACAAGAACTTTACGTATCCCTGCGGAGCCATATGGTGCAAAAATATCGAAGCTGATCTCAGACAGAAAATTAATCTATGCGGAGCGTTCGAAATGTCAAACGTACCGTGGCAATCGTTCTATCAAGTCGAAGAACAACCGATCGGAACTTACTCTCCAAACTCTGTGAACAACTCGTTCCTGACTCAATTCGCTACGTTTAAGATACAGTATACTCTCGTAATGGAAGCTGAAACCTGGACTCCGGCTCAGAGAAATTTGGGTTACTACTTTACGCGTCTCGATCAAATCTCTAACAAATCAACGAGAAACCTAATCGAAAGAAACGGAATGGTGAAAAACGACGGATCAGAATCATTCGCTATACTCGAAGGAAGGAAGCGACGTCGTGTAAAATACTAAATCAACTAAACCTTCTATTCAATAAAAATGTGTTAGGAAGGCATTTTCGTCTCATGGCTTGTTTCCATTATCTGATTGTGCAAAGTGGGGAATCCCACCATGTTTATATTTATTTCAGTCAGAAAACTGTGGATTAACGCAAATACTTTATAGCGCACAATTATTCCCAGTTCCCAGCAGAACATTAATGTTGCAACATTGCAGCTTTTCCATCAGGCTCTGTCTCGATGTATTCATTCCCTGATAATAGTCTGCATAGATTCAAGATTCAAGAGTACTTTATTGATCCCTTTAGGGGGTGTCCACCGGGGAAATTAGCATCTCCAAAGATCTACAAGCATCTACAAAATTTCCCACCACCATTACACCCCATTAAACCTATTAAAGATAATAAAAATATAATAAAATAAGAAATAAAATAGAATAAATTAAATAGAATATAAATATAAAACTATAAAAATGTTCCAGTTCTCCTGTTGGCCCTCCTCCCCCCCTGTGAGGAGTTGAACAGCCTGATGGCTCGGGGGATGAATGAGTTCCCCAGTCTGTTGGTCCTGAACTTGGGGAGGCGCAGCCTCTGGCTGATCAGGCTTCTCTGGCTGTGGATGACAGTGTGCAGAGGGTGGCGGTCATTGTCCATGATGCTCCGCAGCTTGTCAATAGTTCTCCTCTCTGCCACTGTCGCCAGAGGTTTCAGCTTCATCCCCACCACCGAGCTGGCCCGCCTGATCAGCTTCTCCAGCCTGGAGAGGTCCGCTTTTGTCGCACTCCCCCCCCCCCAGCACACCACAGCGTAGGACAGGACGCTGGCGACCACAGACTGATAGAACATCCAGAGGAGTTTCCTGCAGATGTTGAAGGATCTGAGTCTCCTCAGGAAGTACATCCTGCTCTGGGTCTTCTTGTACAGCTAACTCGTGTTGCTTGTCCAGTCCAGCCTGTTGTCCAGCCACAGCCCAAGATATTTGTAGGTCTGCACGCCCTCCACCTCCCCCGTTCCTATCTGAACTGGTCTAGGTCTCGGTCGGTCCCTCCCAAAGTCAATGACCAGTTCTTTGGTTTTGGAGGTGTTGAGCTGCAGACCGTTGTTGTGGCACCAGGCAACAAAGTCCCTGACCAGGCACCGGTACTCCTCCTCTTGGTCGTCTCTGATACATCCAACGATGGCTGTGTCATCAGCGAACTTCTGAATGTGACACATTTCAGAGTTGTAACAGAAGTCCGAGGTGTACAGAGTGAAGAGGATGGGGGACAGCACAGTCCCCTGTGGAGCACCGATGCTAAACAAGCAACAAATAACATGTGCCTCATAATCTCTTACCTCAATCCTGCTAAAGCGCTGGTGTTTCTCCATAATACAACTGTCCAGGGACATGGTTTTCCGATTAGGGGCAAATCATGGGTGTTAAGTGAGGTGGACCAATGGAAGGAGGGGAAGAGGAAGCATGGACCTGTTTTTACCAATCACACTTATTTTGGTATTTTGTATTTAGTGTTGCCCAGGGCTTTCACTGAGGTCAATCATTGTTTTTCCTTAAATACAGTAATACATTTTACACCTGATTCAAAATTGGAACATGGCGAAGACCAAATACTTTTACCAACTAGAACGCGGGAAGAGATACCGATTGGCACATGCATGTGTTGCTAGGCGGCGAAAATATAAACGCTAAAACGAGCAAATGGATTCGAAAGAATTTCGGGAACATTTGGTGTAAAATAATCGGCGCGATGATGGGAAGCGGAAAAGAGCAAAGCGCTAAAATAGAAGCTATATACGCCGCTGCGGAAGAAGAGGATCTGGTTGGGCTAATGTGATCAGGACGAGGAAGTGCAAAGATACAACAGACACCTATCGTCATGGCATCGAACGGGGACGTGAACAGAGTACAGATTGGAGGAACGACTCACCTGATGCACGCTATTCCAATAAGAGAGAGGTGCGTCAGATTTAATATGATGACAAAGATAGGGAGTGACTTTGGCCTGATTGACCCTAAGGAATGGGGCATGTGGTTCCATTACTTTAAACAAAAGGGCTACGTGTGTAATTGCACGGAACATGTCGAAATGTTCGAGATGTTTCCAGATCGGGACAATAATCATCCCATAAAACGAGTCACCGAAGATAAGAAAAGAAAATCATTAATGCCGGAAGAAGGAACAAGGAAGAAAGTTCAAAAGTTAATCCAAGGTAGTTTTCTCTGTCAACTGGACTGGGTTTCTTCTCTTGAAGACGTTTCGCCTTCTATCCAGAGGGCTTCTTCAGTTCTGAAATCGCTGGGGAGAGAGCTTGAAAATATTTAGCCCCTGTGGGCCATTTGCATGCTAATGATCTGGGTGGTCACCTGAGAGTCGTTAGCAGGGTCGTTGGTCGGGTCGTTCACCTAGTTTCTGTTGAGGTGTCTCCCCTTTGTCTGCTGGGTCACATGGTGGTGAGTCACCAGGTCTCCTGGAATGGTGTGAATGTTTGTTTTGCTGTTGGAAGGAGTGGAGGACTGCATTGTATGTGGGTGATAGGAAGTGCCTCAGGCCACCACCTCTGTTTAAGGATGGTTTCTCCAATTTAACATGGATAGTTTTTCATTCTTTGTAAATATGCTTGGGTTTCTTTTTTTTCTTTTTTTTTTTACTAAGCCTAAGCCTAACTTTTTACTTTTTTTAGCACAAAAATAACAATTACTTCTGCAACAACCCTCCACACCAAAACTGGGAAAAAGTTGCTTTTTCATTCTTTGTAAATATGTTTTGTTTTGTTGTCAGTGTGTTGATCCCTTCCTTCCTGTTGATCCTTTCCACTGCATACAGCTCATAGTCCAGTTTAAGTCTTTATGGCTATGTTCACTGAGGTATTTATCCATCTCACAACTAAAGCTTGCTCTCAAAAGAACCTCCTGAGCTGTAAGGTATGTCCCCTCCCCCACACAGGTTCAAGTGGCTCCGGCCGTGTGCCACTAACAGCCACATTTCCATAACAAAATGAGTGTCCACAGGGGGGACTTGGGGCCAATTGGCCGTCTTGTGGGTTTTCTAGGTAAAAAGGCCAAATGGCCGCTCTCTGGGACTTCTAGTGTTAAGGATGGTTTCTCCAATTTAACATGGATAGTTTTTCATTCTTTGTAAATATGCTTGGGTTTCTTTTTTTTTCTTTTTTTTTTACTAAGCCTAAGCCTAACTTTTTACTTTTTTTTAGCACAAAAATAACAATTATTTCTGCAACAACCCTCCACACCAAAACTGGGAAAAAGTTGTTTCATTCTTTGTAAATATGTTTTGTTTTTTTAACAATAAATGTCAGTGTGTTGATCCCTTCCTTCCTGTTGATCCTTTCCACTGCATACAGCTCATAGTCCAGTTTAAGTCTTGATGGCTATGTTCACTGAGGTATTTATCCATCTCACAACTTAAGCTTGCTCTCAAAAGAACCTCCTGAGCCGTAAGGTATGTCTCCTCCCCCACACAGGTTCAAGTAGCTCCGCCCGTGTGCCACTAACAGCCACATTTCCATAACAAAATGAGTGTCCACAGGGGGGGACTTGGGGCCAATTGGCACCTCTTGTGGGTTTTCTAGGTAAAAACGCCAAATGGCCCCTCTCTGGGACTTCTAGTGCTAGAGCGCTTTGCCGTGAGGGCGCGCGCGCCAGTTTGCACTGGGCAGGTAAGGCGCAGCAATGCGCGTCACTGACTCCCCCACTCAGTTGATAAATGGTAATGGGGCTGTTCTTGCTGCAGTTGGCTGCCGGCTGGTGTCAGTGGGTCGCGTTGCCCCAGCGGGAACCCCTCACGGAGTGGTGGTGCCACCAAATACAGTCGGCACAGATTACCTCGCCTACTGGACCCACTGCTGCTTTGGCTCAGTCCTTGAGTTCGGGACTCTATCCTGTTCGCTCTTGCTCTCTCTCTCGCTCTCTCTCTCATGCTCTCTCCCCTCCGCTCGGAGAAACGGCGCTGAGACGTAGTGGTGCCGCCGAGGCGACCACGGAGCTATTGCCGTCAATTTAGATTCTTAACAGTGTGTAAATTGTATTTCCAAGTTATATTTACTCTTAGGTTTTGTTTGTTTTCGTTTATTGGTTGACGTTGTGTTCTTTTAGACGATCTGGTCACCATTTAATTGCCTGTGTGTGTGTGTGTGTGTGTGTGTGTATTCGTCGTGTCTAATTGTTTACCACTGAAAATTTAATTGTTCCTTTTCTTTGTGGACAGGTGCTGCGGGCCACGGCGGGGACCCAACCCCTGGTGGAGGGCGTTTTCATCACACCCCTTGTGTGTGGTTTTGCTTGCAGTAGCACGGGTGTTTTTAGTTTAGTTATCTCCCCTAATTGAGTTTTACCTGCCGGTGGGGCCCCAGGCCTGTCCACCCCTTTTGTTAATTTAACTTTTGTACAGCCGAGTTATTTGTTGAGTATTGGATTTAATAAAATTGTAGCACATAACCCTCAATCCCGTCTCTGCCTCTGGAATAGAAACTTATCTGCGTGTGCCTGTTCACTGGTTAATTCCTGGGGCGAAATTCCCCAGGTGGCGTTGTCGTCAACCGTTACACCCACCGAAGGTGGCATATCCGTTTATAAAAATCTTCTTGCTCAGAAAAAGAAAGAGCGCCAATAACTACCCATAACAATGTTCTTCTCTCGGAGAAAGACTCCTGCGCCTTCAGTAGAAACAGACGCTCCAGCGGAGCGGAGTCAGGACGAAGAGGCACAGCTGGGACTGGGAAATACTCCAGTGACAATGTTTCCAACCTTGTATTACTATATTAAAATTATTGTTTTAAACAAATTTTGGGCTTTAAAACAGGTTTTGATTTTGGTTTCATTCTATAGTTCAGTATTGCATTGTAAAATAATCAAAAAAAATAAAGCTGACTACTTCACGGATTTCACTTTTCACGTGTTATTTTTGGAACACAACTCCCGCGATAAACGAGGGATCACTGTATATTCATTGCAACAATTTAAGGAGGCTCAAAAAAAAAGTTCTGCTGGATACACATGCTGACATTCTTAGTCTGCTTATCTTGTGGAATGGGGAGGAACTGCTGCTAACTATCTTGGGTTTGAAGCAAAAACAAAATTGTTTTGCTCAGCCTTATGGTGGATCCTCCACAATTCTCATAAAATGGCAAGCATCAGGCTCTGCGGCTCAAGCTTGTTTTGGGGATTCTTGTGGGGCCTGATTTTAATTCCCTGTAATGTCTATGCAGACTATTATCAGGGAATGAATACATCGAGACAGAGCCTATTGGAAAAGCTGCAATGTTGCAACATTAATGTTCTGCTGGGAATAATTGTGTGTGCTATTTGCATTAATCCACAGTTTTCTGACTGAAATAAATATAAACATGGTGGTATTCCCCACCTTGCACAATCAGATAATGGAAACAAGCCATGAGACGGAAATGCAAGAAAAGGAACTTCACATTTCAGAACAAATAAATTATTTATTCACCAAGCCACCAATCCTGCAACATGCCAGCTTGTAGCCTGTTGCCAACTATGTTGGTTGGAAAACATCAACCGTATGTTGATCCGGGCCACCTCCCAACAATGTTGGCTAATTGCATTTGCTCATCACAGATGATCTGTACATTGACTCAATAAAAATGCTTCTTGTTTACATAAAAATAAAATCATCTCATGGTGCATTTATAGCAATGTGTATGCAGTTGATAGCTCTGATTAAATTAGGACAACAGCCTCTCACTGCAAATTGCACTTTTGTGTTAGCCTGTGAATTTGGGAATTTGATACATGGGAGGAGTTTGATATATGTGGCGAACATTTGGACAATTCCATCCCATATTCCTGGCATGGCTCAGCACAGTGTTGACTAGTTCAGTTCTGATCGGTTGGCCAGTTCTCGCGATTCCTGAGTATCTGAGCCCATTGTAGTGAGCACAGGTAGGGCGTGGCCCCTCATCATGTCACACTCTGTTGAAATGGTGTTAAGGTGGCTTTAACATACATTAATCAAATCTAATCAACCTTTATTTAGGTATCATCTGTTAAAATAAAAGTTATTTCTAGGCACTTTGAAGAATCCCAGGGCCTGACCCCCAACAAGCAACAGTAGAAAGAAAAAACTTCCCTTTAACAGGAAGAAACCTTGAGCAGGACCGGGATCATGTAGAGGGACCCTCCTGCTGATAGCCGGCTGGATAGAGAGAGAGGAGAAGGGGGAGGACGGGTAGAGGAGAGAATAGGCAGAGATCAGGGAAATAAATTAATAGTAAAAGCTGCTGGTATAAAAGTAGAGTGGGTCAGCAGGGTCGGAGGTGGGCAGGCCAACATATAGCTATAAACGCGGCTATCCCTTTAGATAGGGAGCTACTATCTATCTATCTATCTATCTATCTATCTATCTATCTATCTATCTATCTATCTATCTATCTATCTATCTATCTATCTATCTATCTATCTATCTATCTATCTATCTATCTATCTATCTATCTATCTATCTATCTATCTATCAGTCAAGGAGGAAAAGGGGGAGGAGAGGAGAGGAGAGGAGAGGAGAGGAGAGGAGAGGAGAGGAGAGGAGAGGAGAGGAGAGGAGAGGAGAGGAGAGGAGGCCATGAATGGGAGACATACGCCTGTTCATTTGATCAGGTTTCTGTACCCTTAAATGCTCCACACCCCTGTTCTAACTTTAGAGAATGGGGGCCACAAGTAAACCACCACCAACCACAGTTATATTTAACTGAGTGGTTTTTCTTCTAGGACAGTGAAAATGTCTTCTAAAGACTTGTTCACACATCGACTAAAATCCTTGTGACTGTCAGCCTGGTAGCTAGCAAAAGAGCAATTTATGGAATTATCCTGAAGAAAATAGTGAACACCAAATCCATCAGGCACATCTGGGGCAAAGACTGTTAACAATGAGGTGACGACTGTGCTGGTAGACAAGGTGAAGCCATCTAGGTCACAATCTGTATACAGGCTGTGCAGTTCCTGGTCCTTGGAAAGCGCCAGGTCACGCAGACCATAGAGATGACAGTATAAACCTTGGCCTGTCAGACAGAAAAATAATGTTTAATGTTAATGACAACATAGCACAAATTTGATTACCCATGAAATCCCTCTTGGATGGTGTTCCTTTCTTTCTCATTTTTCCTCTCTCTCTCTCCAACTCTCTGTCTCTCTCTTGACTCATCAATAGAGCTTCCGATTCCGACGATTCAATAAATGTTTTGAAAAAATCATATTAATGAGCGGTTTCAGTCAAAAGAACCACCGTTCCAATGATGGGTACTCAGCGAGATGGAGGAAACATTCATAAATAACTATTTTTTGGAGTTTATGAATCAATCCTGATAGATTATTGGAAGTGTGCTTCTTACATAAATCATTTTTTCTCTGACTTCTTGTTAATATTTTTGTTTTGGTATTATTGTTATTACATCCATCCATCCGGGGTCGGGTCGCGGGGGCAGCAGCCTAAGAAGAGAAGCCCAGACTTCCCTCTCCCCAGCTACTTCTTCCAGCTCATCCGGACGGATCCCGAGGCGTTCCCAGACCAGTCGAGAGACATAGTCTCTCCAACGTGTCCTGGGTCTTCCCGGGGGTCTCCTACCGGAGGGACATGCCCTTAACACCTCACCAGGGAGGCGTCCAGCCAGCTCACCACCAGGTGGTGATCAGTTGACAGCTCCGCCCCTCTCTTTACCCGAGTGTCCAAAACATGTGGCCGCAAATCCGATGACACAACCACAACGTCATATTATTATTATTATTATTAATATTATTATCTGAACAAGACTGAACAAGGAAAAGTAAGAAATGTGGTAAACTGACGGAAGGACATAAGATTGCTCGATCTACAAATTATTATAATCGGAATTATCATTATGGAGAGCCCAATTTTATTGTTTGCCAATCTGTATAGTTGTAACACCCTCTGTGATTTGACCTCTGATCAGGCAAGGGCTCAGGAAGGTGTGTTCTGAGGAAGCTGCTGCACTCCCTGTTGGCAGATGTACAGTATATCATTGTACAGTAGTAGCTTTTTATCTCCTTGAGAGTCACTTTTATGCTGTGGTTATAAAATATCACACACAGTAAATGCAGTATGTTCTGTCAAGAAAAAAGTTCAACATATGTTTACTAGAGCCAGAAATGCCTGTAAAATAACTTGTACGGGTTCCAAAAAACTCCCAGATGTCCTATCTAAAACAGCAGGGGACAGGGGAGCAGGGGTCAGAAACTCAAAATGTTAAAAGAGCCATATTGGACCAAACAAAAACAATCTGTCTGGTGCCTTATATAAGCCTTATATAAGCCTTATTATAAAGGCAACACATGCTGTAAGTGTCTATATTAGCTATATTAGCCTACTTTCAAAATGATAAGTAGGCTAATATATATAATGAGCATCGTGGAGAGAATGACTAACCACATGACCACTCTGCTGTAAGATGGTGCTGTAAGTTTAACTTCCGTTATAATGAGATGTTGAAATTAAATATTTCTTATACACATTTTTACAGCATTGGAAAACTTTAAGAACGTGTGTCATGTTTTTCCTGCTACACAAATTATATATTCACACCACCTTTTTCCATTATCATATTTTTCAAAAAGCTCCACAGAGCCACTAGGGAGGCACTAAAGAGCCGCATGCGGCTCTACAGCCGTGGGTTGCCAACCCCGCCCTAGAGCATCAGTGAATTCAGTGAATTGGCTGATGGCGAATGTGACTGGGTTATAATCTGTGGAGCTGGGGGGAGAAAAGGAGTTATTGTTTCTTAACCATTGGTTATCAGTTGCTTCTTTTAGTTGCTGGAGATAGTGGTGCTCGGGTGGTGGGCTCTCTCCTGTCCTGTCTGAGGTTATCTGGGAAGTGGATTTTTCTGCACTTAGTGAATATTTGGTGGTTTGGGCTGATTTCTCTTTTTTGAAGGGTTCTTCCCTCTTAGTGAGAGCCCTCGCCTATTCAACTGACTCCAGCCCAATGTGTAAAACCAAAGGCTTACCTTTTTGTTTTGTTTGCTTTTCTAGTCAAATTAGAAGTGACGTTGTGAGATGTAATTAATTTTTGAAGGTTGTTCTAAAATATTAAAAAGTATCTCCTCCCCTTTCTTTGCATTTATGGTGTCACAAATTATATCTGCAAAAATGTTAAACTCACCCATAGATGCTTCTTTGACAAGCTGCCTGTGGTACCTGGAGCACTGGTAGAGCATGGCCTTTAGTTGTTGTACGCTGTGTTGGTCTTGCTGACAAACGAAGGCATTAGAACATTGTTTTGTGTAGGTGGTGGCTGTTGGAATAAACTCTAAACGACCATGCTTGAATCTCGTCATACTGCATGCCTCAGCCGTAGGAACAGCGCATCCTCAGGAAGCCCATTTGAAAAGCAAGCTGGGCCATACTGTCGGGGCTCAAGTTATTTTTCTTCATTGTTTCCTTTCCACCTTTCCCAAAGATCATAAAATCAATACTGAGTTGTGACACATGTAAATCAAAGTTGTCATTGGCTTTCTTGATGCCGTTCTTCAGCACACTGTCCAGGTTAAACTGTAACTGATGCACAGCAGAAGCTGAATCCACGGCAGCAGCAACAGAGCCTGGGTGCACCTGCGGCTGCTCTGTTGAGTCTTTGTAGATTTTTTCCAAAATATCAGTCATGGTCATGCCATCACCCCAGGAGTGCTCCATGCAAATGCCAGCTTCACCAGATTTTGAAACATGGAGACTGAAAGACTTATCAAGCCACCGATTGCAGCCATTAGCCAGCAGCAAACTATGTAACATGTCATCACCCTTCTTCATACTTGCATCATCCAGACAGAGACAGCAAACAGCGCTGTCCACAAGCCTTAAATTGTCTGTATTTCCACAATTTACCAGTTTGTCCCTCAGTTCGACCCACACGTCTCGGTTCTCACTGGTCAAGATTCCAATAGGAAAGGCAGGTGCTGGTGTCAGGTCAGTCAAAATGTAGTTCAAGTGGGCCTGGATCTCTGTAGGCTTCAACAAGTTTCCATCCCTGTCTACAACATCAAAAACATACATGTTGCCATTTCTCATAACACGAACATGGTGGCCTTTCTCATTAGTAAAGAGCTCATCTCGGCCCTGTCCTGGAATTTGAGTTGTGTTAAAGACACGATGGTACTGAGACATGTCCAGTGGGTAGGCGTCAACCATCTGAGCTCCATAAGGCTGGAAGTGTAAAACATTTGGCTCCAGTAGGCCAGCTCGCAGTGTTTTCATGTAGCGCAAAGTTGAGCACAGCAGATTGGTGGCCCGCACCAACTGTTGATTATACTCTGTCTTTGGGTCTGGTGGAAGCAGTGCAAAAACATTGAAGTGCAGTAAAGATTTGCGATTTTTAAGACGCATGTCTAACCAGGGTCCTGAAAGAAAGTTATTCATCCATCAGCACATATGAATTGTTTTTTTTTTGTAATATAAGAATGTTAAGATCACCTGAAATGTAGCTTGTGTGTTTGTTGATTTTATCCTTAGCTACCAGTTCCTTGTGTAATTCTCTGCCGACACCATTCAGGAAGTCTTGGGCAATTTTCTCTGTGGTTCTAAGATTACAAAATTATAAACATTGTTCCAAGAATCAGGTAAATATCTGACAGTTATCGTGACAGTATTTTCTTTTTCTTCATTGAAAATCTTGAAATTTACATTTCCGGTGTTCAAACAAACACATGCAGTAACTTTAACAAATAGTTATTATACATTTCTAGAATGATAATGACCAAATCATTAATGATCAGTTTTTGTAAATAAACAAGCAACAAATAACATGTGCCTCATAATCTCTTACCTCAATCCTGCTAAAGCGCTGGTGTTTCTCCATAATACAACTGTCCAGGGACATGGTTTTCAGATTAGGGGCAAATCATGGGTGTTAAGTGAGGTGGACCAATGGAAGGAGGGGAAGAGGAAGCATGGACCTGTTTTTACCAATCACACTTATTTTGGTATTTTGTATTTAGTGTTGCCCAGGGCTTTCACTGAGGTTAATCATTGGTTTGTTTTTCCTTAAATACAGTAATACATTTTACACCTGATTCAAAATTGGAACATGGCGAAGACCAAATACTTTTACCAACTAGAACGCGGAAGAGATACCGATTGGCACATGCATGTGTTGCTAGGCGGTGAAAATATAAACACTAAAACGAGCAAATGGATTCGAAAGAATTTCGGGAACGTTTGGTGTAAAATAATCGACGCGATGATGGGAAGCGGAAAAGAGCAAAGCGCTAAAATAGAAGCTATATACGCCGCTGCGGAAGAAGAGGATCCGGTTGGGCTAATGTGATCAGGACGAGGAAGTGCAAAGATACAACAGACACCTATCGTCATGACATCGAACGGGGACGTGAACAGAGTACAGATTGGAGGAACGACTCACCTGATGCACGCTATTCCAATAAGAGAGAGGTGCGTCAGATTTAATATGATGACAAAGATAGGGAGTGACTTTGGCCTGATTGACCCTAAGGAATGGGGCATGTGGTTCCATTACTTTAAACAAAAGGGCTACGTGTGTAATCGCACGGAACATGTCGAAATGTTCGAGATGTTTCCAGATTGGGACAATAATCATCCCATAAAACGAGTCACCGAAGATAAGAAAAGAAAATCATTAATGCCGGAAGAAGGAACAAGGAAGAAAGTTCAAAAGTTAATCCAAGGTAGTTTTCTCTGTCAACTGGACTGGGTTTCTTCTCTTGAAGACGTTTCGCCTTCTATCCAGAGGGCTTCTTCAGTTCTGAAATCGCTGGGGAGAGAGCTTGAAAATATTTAGCCCCTGTGGACCATTTGCATGCTAATGATCTGGGTGGTCACCTGAGAGTCGTTAGCAGGGTCGTTGGTCGGGTCGTTCACCTAGTTTCTGTTGAGGTGTCTCCCCTTTGTCTGCTGGGTCACATGGTGGTGAGTCACCAGGTCTCCTGGAATGGTGTGAATGTTTGTTTTGCTGTTGGAAGGAGTGGAGGACTGCATTGTATGTGGGTGATAGGAAGTGCCTCAGGCCACCACCTCTGTTTAAGGATGGTTTCTCCAAGCTATCCATGTTAAATTGGAGAAACCATCCTTAAACAGAGGTTTATGTTATCTCTTCTCTTATTTTCTTCTCTTTTCTTTCTTACCGCTATTTTTTACTTTTCTTCTTCGTGCTACCGCTATTTTTCTTTTTTTTCTTCGTGACAGGGGTTCGCTTTGGCCTGGGACGTTAAGTTCAGCATTCGCTTTAAATATATCTGGCGCCATCTAGCGTTGTGAATGGGTATAATGTCTAGACCGCGAATGTAAGACGACCCTCACTTTTTCAGTCTTATTTCAACGCAAAAAACACCGTCTTATATTCGGGCCAATACGGTACAAATGATTGGTGATGAGACTGATACCGCTAAAGCTGGACCGGCGGGTCCGAACACGAACGGTAGCGGAGGCGGAGGCGGAGGAGTCGGTCTATCGACTGGAAACGACGACAGTAGAGTTACGTGGTACTGGGGTCCGGACGGCAAATGTACTATCGTAGCCAGCATGACGAGAAAGTGCGTACTGAAGCAACCAGAGTCTTACGATTACAAAAAAGTCTCGAACTGGGAGATTGAAGACGAATTCGACGTATTGTACGAAAACTTTGGAGCTAAGAACGTACAACATGAAACGATCGTAAAGACGCCGTGGTACACTGAACACGTTAATCAGTGGGGTTGCTTCTTCAGTCCGGCGCAGGCTCAGTACATTATCAATACGTTCGGCTCGGTGAAAATCAAAAGTCTAAAGAAACGACTGTACGATGTCAACGTCAAACAGAAGACGGTCAACGGAGAAGGCGCGGCACAAACTGTATCGTACTCAAATGATCTCTGCGGACAACTGAAAATCGCTTGCGATCATAACGCTCAGTTACCGTGGGCCGGTGATGGACTCTCGATCAGAAGTTTGGGGTTCATTAATCATAGGCCTGTGGTGCTGCAGCAATATCGCTACTACGTACCGCAAGAATGGGTGGATATGACTACACCTACGCAAACGTCTCAAAAGAAATGGCGATTTAAAAATCAGTACAACGCAGACGAAGTACAATACCTAAAAATCGAAGACTTGTGTCGCGTCGAAACCCTGAGAACGGGAGACTCGTACGAATGGAACCAATTCGACTTCAACGCCGAGAAACTAACGCTGACTGGAAGATGGCAAACGCCTCCTACGTGTAGCGCTCCTAGTCTGGAACCAGGAGTAGACGAAGGTCTAGTCGGTGAAGCCGAAGGTAACGGACCAATCAATTACTACTCGGCGAGAACTAGACTACAGCCGTTTAGAGACGGAATCTTCGAAGTGAGATTCAAGTCAGGCGTATGCGATCAAGGTCCTTACGCGTACTCGAACATGCCAGCTAAGCTGGAAGCAACGTGGGAGAAAGACAACTATCGCTCTGGAGCATCGCACCTGTTCATTACTGACTACTCTACGGGCTCCGGAGTATACGATACAGAAGGCTTCACTAGAATAAATCCTGACGAAAATAAGGGTATCGCTAGTAGAGGAGGAAGAGCAGATACACATCCGACTCAAGATACGTACGGGGGAAACGTAAGCGCTGAGACTGGGACGTCGTGGCATCCGACTACCGTTGCCGACTACAAGAACTTTACGTATCCCTGCGGAGCCATATGGTGCAAAAATATCGAAGCTGATCTCAGACAGAAAATTAATCTATGCGGAGCGTTCGAAATGTCAAACGTACCGTGGCAATCGTTCTATCAAGTCGAAGAACAACCGATCGAAACTTACTCTCCAAACTCTGCGAACAACTCGTTCCTGACTCAATTCGCTACGTTTAAGATACAGTATACTCTCATAATGGAAGCTGAAACCTGGACTCCGGCTCAGAGAAATTTGGGTTACTACTTTACGCGTCTCGATCAAATCTCTAACGAATCAACGAGAAACCTAATCGAAAGAAACGGAATGGTGAAAAACGACGGATCAGAATCATTCGCTATACTCGAAGGAAGGAAGCGACGTCGTGTAAAATACTAAATCAACTAAACCATCTATTCAATAAAAATGTGTTAGGAAGGCATTTTCGTCTCATGGCTTGTTTCCATTATCTGATTGTGCAAAGTGGGGAATCCCACCATGTTTATATTTATTTCAGTCAGAAAACTGTGGATTAATGCAAATACTTTATAGCACACAATTATTCCCAGTTCCCAGCAGAACATTAATGTTGCAACATTGCAGCTTTTCCATCAGGCTCTGTCTCGATGTATTCATTCCCTGATAATAGTCTGCATAGATTCAAGATTCAAGATTCAAGAGTACTTTATTGATCCCTTTAGGGGGTGTCCACCAGGGAAATTAGCATCTCCAAAGATCTACAAGCATCTACAAAATTTCCCACCACCATTACACCCCATTAAACCTATTAAAGATAATAAAAATATAATAAAATAAGAAATAAAATAGAATAAATTAAATAGAATATAAATATAAAACTATAAAAATGTTCCAGTTCTCCTGTTGGCCCTCCTCCCCCCCTGTGAGGAGTTGAACAGCCTGATGGCTCGGGGGATGAATGAGTTCCCCAGTCTGTTGGTCCTGAACTTGGGGAGGCGCAGCCTCTGGCTGATCAGGCTTCTCTGGCTGTGGATGACAGTGTGCAGAGGGTGGCGGTCATTGTCCATGATGCTCTGCAGCTTGTCAATAGTTCTCCTCTCTGCCACTGTCGCCAGAGGTTTCAGCTTCATCCCCACCACCGAGCTGGCCCGCCTGATCAGCTTCTCCAGCCTGGAGAGGTCCGCTTTTGTCGCACTCCCCCCCCAGCACACCACAGCGTAGGACAGGACGCTGGCGACCACAGACTGATAGAACATCCAGAGGAGTTTCCTGCAGATGTTGAAGGATCTGAGTCTCCTCAGGAAGTACATCCTGCTCTGGGTTTTCTTGTACAGCTAACTCGTGTTGCTTGTCCAGTCCAGCCTGTTGTCCAGCCACAGCCCAAGATATTTGTAGGTCTGCACGCCCTCCACCTCCCCCGTTCCTATCTGAACTGGTCTAGGTCTCGGTCGGTCCCTCCCAAAGTCAATGACCAGTTCTTTGGTTTTGGAGGTGTTGAGCTGCAGACCGTTGTTGTGGCACCAGGCAACAAAGTCCCTGACCAGGCACCGGTACTCCTCCTCTTGGTCGTCTCTGATACATCCAACGATGGCTGTGTCATCAGCGAACTTCTGAATGTGACACATTTCAGAGTTGTAACAGAAGTCCGAGGTGTACAGAGTGAAGAGGATGGGGGACAGCACAGTCCCCTGTGGAGCACCGATGCTGCTGACCACACTGTCAGACGTGATGTCCTTCATCCTGACGAACTGCGGCCTGTCGGTGAGGTAGCTGGAGATCCAAGCAACCAGGAAGGGGTCCACTCGCATCTGTAGAAGCTTGTCCTGTAGGACAAGGGGCTGGATCGTGTTGAAGGCACTGGAGAAATCCAAGAAGATGATTCTCGCTGTGCCACTCCCCTTGTCCAGATGCGAGTGGACTCGGTGCAGCAGGTAGATGATGGCGTCCTCTACACCGACCTTGTCCCGGTAGGCGAACTGTAAGGAGTCCTCAGCGTGCTGCACCTGGGGCCTGAGGAGGTTGAGGAAGAGCCGCTCCAGAGTCTTCATCAGATGTGAGGTGAGTGCCACCGGCCGGAAGTCGTTCAGCTCACTCGGTCTGTTCTTCTTGGGGACAGGAATGATGCAGGACGTCTTCCATAAGGTGGGCACTTTCCCCAGCTCCAGGCTGAGGTTGAAGACCCGTTGTAGCGGCTCCCCGAGTTCAGCAGCGCAGGTCTTGAGGAGCCGGGGACAGACTCTATCCGGTCCAGCTGCTTTTCGGGGCCGGAGCTTCCTCAGTTCTCCCCTCACCTGGTCAGCCGTGAAGTAGGGAGGATGTGGGGATGGTGAGAGCAGGGGGGTGCAGGGAGGATGTGGAGATGGTGAGAGCAGGGAGATGGGGGTGGTAGAAGGTGGAAGGGTGGGAGGAGGGAGGTCAGCAGAGGGAGGGGAGGTGAAGGAGGGAGGAGGGGAGGCGGGGTTGGGGGAAGTTGTGGTGGGTGGCTGGTTGGAGGGAGGGGGGGTAGAGGGGAGCTCGGCTGCTGGGGAGTGGGGGAGGGGTGGAGGGGAGCCGGGCTGCTGAGGTGGGGGGCAGAGGATTGGAGTGGAGTGGGCTGACTGAACCTGTTGAAGAATTGGTTCAGGTCTCAGGCCTCTCCACTCCTCCCCCTTCCGTGCTGGTCTTGGCTTTGTGACCAGTGATGGCCCTGACACCTTCCCAGACGTCCCGCATGTTGTTATCAGCCAGCTTCTTCTCCACCTTCTTCCTGTAGGTGTTCTTCGCCTCCTTCAAGCAGCGTTTCACCTCCCTCTGCGCTTCTTTCATCTCCTCCCTGTCTTTATTTCTGAAGGCCTTTTTCTTCTTATTGAGGACATCCTTGACTTCCTGTGTTACCCATGGCTTAGTGTTAGGATAACACTGTACAGTCTTGGTGGGGACAACCCCATCTACACAGAAGTTGAGGTAGTCTGTGAGACGGTCGGTCATCCCATCTATGTCCTCTTCATGTTCCCCCAGCAGTACATCCCAGTCCGTGATGTTGAAGCAGTCCTTCAGAGCCTCCTCTGCTGCAGGAGTCCATCTCCTGATGGAGCGTGTGGAGGCTGCCTGCCTTTGGACCAGTGGGGTGTACTGGGGCTGCACGTACACCAGGTTGTGGTCCGACTTGCCCAGTGGGGGGAGAGCGATGACTCTGTATGCCTCCTTGACGTTGGTGTACAGTAGGTCGATCGTCCTGTTGTTTCTTGTGGGGCAGTCAATAACCTGGTGGAGAGCAGCAAGTGTGGAGTCCAGGGTCACATGATTGAAGTCTCCAGAGATGATCAGGAGGGCCTCAGGGTGCTTGGTCTGCAGACATTACAGGGAATTAAAATCAGGCCCCACAAGAATCCCCAAAACAAGCTTGAGCCGCAGAGCCTGATGCTTGCCATCTTATGAGAATTGTGGAGGATCCACCATAAGGCTGAGCAAAACAATTTTGTTTTTGCTTCAAACCAAGATAGTTAGCAGCAGTTCCTCCCCATTCCACAAGATAAGCAGACTAAGAATGTCAGCATGTGTATCCAGCAGAACTTTTTTTTTTTGAGCCTCCTTAAATTGTTGCAATGAATATACCCACCTGAATACCATCAGCCTAAAGATTTGGGGAGAGCTTAGCGGTGGGCAGCATTTCAGTTGTAGCAATGTAAAAAGAGACTCTGGCTTAATGAAAAATTTAATGAACACAAAAACTGCGAGGTGAATCAATCTCACTTGAACCACAAAAAACAAGTGAATACGCAGGAAAACTTCTCCTGTAAAACACAGACGGTGCCCACGGCAGTTAATATAGCCATCTGGCGTTGGGTAGACATCCCAGGTGGTTTTATATAGACAAGGTTATTGCAAATGATGAGCGAGTGTGAAAAAAATGTTAGCCAATCATAAACAACCTCTATCCCACTGCACTTCAGACAAAAAACAGTGAGGTAAGGTAAAAACCAAACACCAGCCAGCACAGAAACACGAGACACAACCGCATTCTCCTCAATGGACACCAACTGAGTGTAGTATTGGCGCAACCAAACTAACTACATTAGAGAAGACGATGAGATACGAAATATCCTCACTGAAAATACACTGAAACATTTTGCTTTCTCACAAAGTTGATCATAAATATCACTTGACAGGTCAGAAATGCTCTCTGCCATGGTGTTGGCAGAAAGGCTGATGTTGCTAAACTGATCTTTCTTTTCTGGACAGACAATACCTGCAGCTTCTAATATGCACTTTTTTTGACAAATTCACCCTCTGTGAATGGCTCTCCTGCTTTAGCAATCATCTCACTAACCACATAGCTAGCTTCAAATGCTGCATTACTCTCTTTGGTTGCTTTCTTAAAGAAGTCGTGTTGCCTCAATAGACGTGTTTTAAGATTGGCAACCCGGTTGGCTCTCTCATCTCCCTGGTATTTTGCACACTCCTCAGCATGCCTAGTTGTGAAATGACGTTTCAAATTGTATTCCTTGTGCACTGCAACTTTCTCTCTGCAAATAAGACACGTCGGGGTGCCCCTCTGCTCAACAAAGAAATATTATATTTCCCACTTTTCCTGAAATTGTCTGTCTTCATCACCAACCTTTTTCTTGACTGCAGGCTTTGAAAAAGACATGTTTGGGGCTGTGTAATATATAATCCCCCTCGGTTGGCGCATGCGCCAATACTACACTCAGTTGGTGTGCTTGGTTTGGTTGCTGTATTATAATAATAGGCATAGACTATGGGTGTGTGCCCAGGATGGTTAGGATGGTTACTTGGTTTAGTGGGACTGACTTGGTAGTGGGCGTGTCGTAACTGGGCGGGGATAGTAACAGTATATAAGAGGCGGACAGGAGGAAGTAAAGTAACTATCTTCAAGATGGAGCAGATGATCGACGAGATGCACGCGCAGGAGTGTTATAGCTACGTGTTCAAGTGTCCCGTTATAGAGCATAATGGGAAAACTTATGGACCGTGGCTTATCAACCAAACTAACTACATTAGAGAAGACGATGAGATACGAAATATCCTCACTGAAAATACACTGAAACGTTTTGCTTTCTCACAAAGTTGATCATAAATATCACTTGACAGGTCAGAAATGCTCTCTGCCATGGTGTTGGCAGAAAGGCTGATGTTGCTAAACTTATCTTTCTTTTCTGGACAGACAATACCTGCAGCTTCTAATATGCACTTTTTTGACAAATTCACCCTCTGTGAATGGCTTTCCTGCTTTAGCAATCATCTCACTAACCACATAGCTAGCTTCAAATGCTGCATTACTCTCTTTGGTTGCTTTCTTAAAGAAATTGTGTTGCCTCAATAGACGTGTTTTAAGATTGGCAACCCGGTTGGCTCTCTCATCTCCCTGGTATTTTGCATACTCCTCAGCATGCCTAGTTGTGAAATGACGTTTCAAATTGTATTCCTTGTGCACTGCAACTTTCTCTCTGCAAATAAGACACGTCGGGGTGCCCCTCTACTCAACAAAGAAATATTATATTTCCCACTTTTCCTGAAATTGTCTGTCTTCATCACCAACCTTTTTCTTGACTGCAGGCTTTGAAAAAGACATGTTTGGTGCTGTGTAATATATGATCCCCCTCAGTTGGCGCATGCGCCAATACTACACTCAGTTGGTGTGCTTGGTTTGGTTGCTGTATTATAATAATAGGCATAGACTATGGGTGTGTGCCCAGGATGGTTACGATGGTTACTTGGTTTAGTGGGACTGACTTGGTAGTGGGCGTGTCGTAACTGGGCGGGGATAGTAACAGTATATAAGAGGCGGACAGGAGGAAGTAAAGTAACTATCTTCAAGATGGAGCAGATGATCGACGAGATGCACGCGCAGGAGTGTTATAGCTACGTGTTCAAGTGTCCCGTTATAGAGCATAATGGGAAAACTTATGGACCGTGGCTTATCAACCAAACTAACTACATTAGAGAAGACGATGAGATACGAAATATCCTCACTGAAAATACACTGAAACATTTTGCTTTCTCACAAAGTTGATCATAAATATCACTTGACAGGTCAGAAATGCTCTCTGCCATGGTGTTGGCAGAAAGGCTGATGTTGCTAAACTGATCTTTCTTTTCTGGACAGACAATACCTGCAGCTTCTAATATGCACTTTTTTTGACAAATTCACCCTCTGTGAATGGCTCTCCTGCTTTAGCAATCATCTCACTAACCACATAGCTAGCTTCAAATGCTGCATTACTCTCTTTGGTTGCTTTCTTAAAGAAATCGTGTTGCCTCAATAGATGTGTTTTAAGATTGGCAACCCGGTTGGCTCTCTCATCTCCCTGGTATTTTGCATACTCCTCAGCATGCCTAGTTGTGAAATGACGTTTCAAATTGTATTCCTTGTGCACTGCAACTTTCTCTCTGCAAATAAGACACGTCGGGGTGCCCCTCTGCTCAACAAAGAAATATTATATTTCCCACTTTTCCTGAAATTGTCTGTCTTCATCACCAACCTTTTTCTTGACTGCAGGCTTTGAAAAAGACATGTTTGGGGCTGTGTAATATATAATCCCCCTCGGTTGGCGCATGCGCCAATACTACACTCAGTTGGTGTGCTTGGTTTGGTTGCTGTATTATAATAATAGGCATAGACTATGGGTGTGTGCCCAGGATGGTTAGGATGGTTACTTGGTTTAGTGGGACTGACTTGGTAGTGGGCGTGTCGTAACTGGGCGGGGATAGTAACAGTATATAAGAGGCGGACAGGAGGAAGTAAAGTAACTATCTTCAAGATGGAGCAGATGATCGACGAGATGCACGCGCAGGAGTGTTATAGCTACGTGTTCAAGTGTCCCGTTATAGAGCATAATGGGAAAACTTATGGACCGTGGCTTATCAACCAAACTAACTACATTAGAGAAGACGATGAGATACGAAATATCCTCACTGAAAATACACTGAAACATTTTGCTTTCTCACAAAGTTGATCATAAATATCACTTGACAGGTCAGAAATGCTCTCTGCCATGGTGTTGGCAGAAAGGCTGATGTTGCTAAACTGATCTTTCTTTTCTGGACAGACAATACCTGCAGCTTCTAATATGCACTTTTTTTGACAAATTCACCCTCTGTGAATGGCTCTCCTGCTTTAGCAATCATCTCACTAACCACATAGCTAGCTTCAAATGCTGCATTACTCTCTTTGGTTGCTTTCTTAAAGAAGTCGTGTTGCCTCAATAGACGTGTTTTAAGATTGGCAACCCGGTTGGCTCTCTCATCTCCCTGGTATTTTGCATACTCCTCAGCATGCCTAGTTGTGAAATGACGTTTCAAATTGTATTCCTTGTGCACTGCAACTTTCTCTCTGCAAATAAGACACGTCGGGGTGCCCCTCTGCTCAACAAAGAAATATTATATTTCCCACTTTTCCTGAAATTGTCTGTCTTCATCACCAACCTTTTTCTTCACTGCAGGCTTTGAAAAAGACATGTTTGGGGCTGTGTAATATATAATCCCCCTCGGTTGGCGCATGCGCCAATACTACACTCAGTTGGTGTGCTTGGTTTGGTTGCTGTATTATAATAATAGGCATAGACTATGGGTGTGTGCCCAGGATGGTTAGGATGGTTACTTGGTTTAGTGGGACTGACTTGGTAGTGGGCGTGTCGTAACTGGGCGGGGATAGTAACAGTATATAAGAGGCGGACAGGAGGAAGTAAAGTAACTATCTTCAAGATGGAGCAGATGATCGACGAGATGCACGCGCAGGAGTGTTATAGCTACGTGTTCAAGTGTCCCGTTATAGAGCATAATGGGAAAACTTATGGACCGTGGCTTATCAACCAAACTAACTACATTAGAGAAGACGATGAGATACGAAATATCCTCACTGAAAATACACTGAAACATTTTGCTTTCTCACAAAGTTGATCATAAATATCACTTGACAGGTGAGAAATGCTCTCTGCCATGGTGTTGGCAGAAAGGCTGATGTTGCTAAACTGATCTTTCTTTTCTGGACAGACAATACCTGCAGCTTCTAATATGCACTTTTTTGACAAATTCACCCTCTGTGAATGGCTCTCCTGCTTTAGCAATCATCTCACTAACCACATAGCTAGCTTCAAATGCTGCATTACTCTCTTTGGTTGCTTTCTTAAAGAAATCGTGTTGCCTCAATAGACGTGTTTAAGATTGGCAACCCGGTTGGCTCTCTCATCTCCCTGGTATTTTGCATACTCCTCAGCATGCCTAGTTGTGAAATGACGTTTCAAATTGTATTCCTTGTGCACTGCAACTTTCTCTCTGCAAATAAGACACGTCGGGGTGCCCCTCTGCTCAACAAAGAAATATTATATTTCCCACTTTTCCTGAAATTGTCTGTCTTCATCACCAACCTTTTTCTTCACTGCAGGCTTTGAAAAAGACATGTTTGGGGCTGTGTAATATATAATCCCCCTCGGTTGGCGCATGCGCCAATACTACACTCAGTTGGTGTGCTTGGTTTGGTTGCTGTATTATAATAATAGGCATAGACTATGGGTGTGTGCCCAGGATGGTTAGGATGGTTACTTGGTTTAGTGGGACTGACTTGGTAGTGGGCGTGTCGTAACTGGGCGGGGATAGTAACAGTATATAAGAGGCGGACAGGAGGAAGTAAAGTAACTATCTTCAAGATGGAGCAGATGATCGACGAGATGCACGCGCAGGAGTGTTATAGCTACGTGTTCAAGTGTCCCGTTATAGAGCATAATGGGAAAACTTATGGACCGTGGCTTATCAACCAAACTAACTACATTAGAGAAGACGATGAGATACGAAATATCCTCACTGAAAATACACTGAAACATTTTGCTTTCTCACAAAGTTGATCATAAATATCACTTGACAGGTCAGAAATGCTCTCTGCCATGGTGTTGGCAGAAAGGCTGATGTTGCTAAACTGATCTTTCTTTTCTGGACAGACAATACCTGCAGCTTCTAATATGCACTTTTTTGACAAATTCACCCTCTGTGAATGGCTCTCCTGCTTTAGCAATCATCTCACTAACCACATAGCTAGCTTCAAATGCTGCATTACTCTCTTTGGTTGCTTTCTTAAAGAAATCGTGTTGCCTCAATAGACGTGTTTTAAGATTGGCAACCCGGTTGGCTCTCTCATCTCCCTGGTATTTTGCATACTCCTCAGCATGCCTAGTTGTGAAATGACATTTCAAATTGTATTCCTTGTGCACTGCAACTTTCTCTCTGCAAATAAGACACGTCGGGGTGCCCCTCTGCTGAACAAAGAAATATTATATTTCCCACTTTTCCTGAAATTGTCTGTCTTCATCACCAACCTTTTTCTTCACTGCAGGCTTTGAAAAAGACATGTTTGGGGCTGTGTAATATATAATCCCCCTCGGTTGGCGCATGCGCCAATACTACACTCAATTGGTGTGCTTGGTTTGGTTGCTGTATTATAATAATAGGCATAGACTATGGGTGTGTGCCCAGGATGGTTAGGATGGTTACTTGGTTTAGTGGGACTGACTTGGTAGTGGGCGTGTCGTAACTGGGCGGGGATAGTAACAGTATATAAGAGGCGGACAGGAGGAAGTAAAGTAACTATCTTCAAGATGGAGCAGATGATCGACGAGATGCACGCGCAGGAGTGTTATAGCTACGTGTTCAAGTGTCCCGTTATAGAGCATAATGGGAAAACTTATGGACCGTGGCTTATCAACCAAACTAACTACATTAGAGAAGACGATGAGATACGAAATATCCTCACTGAAAATACACTGAAACATTTTGCTTTCTCACAAAGTTGATCATAAATATCACTTGACAGGTCAGAAATGCTCTCTGCCATGGTGTTGGCAGAAAGGCTGATGTTGCTAAACTGATCTTTCTTTTCTGGACAGACAATACCTGCAGCTTCTAATATGCACTTTTTTGACAAATTCACCCTCTGTGAATGGCTCTCCTGCTTTAGCAATCATCTCACTAACCACATAGCTAGCTTCAAATGCTGCATTACTCTCTTTGGTTGCTTTCTTAAAGAAATCGTGTTGCCTCAATAGACGTGTTTTAAGATTGGCAACCCGGTTGGCTCTCTCATCTCCCTGGTATTTTGCATACTCCTCAGCATGCCTAGTTGTGAAATGACGTTTCAAATTGTATTCCTTGTGCACTGCAACTTTCTCTCTGCAAATAAGACACGTCGGGGTGCCCCTCTGCTCAACAAAGAAATATTATATTTCCCACTTTTCCTGAAATTGTCTGTCTTCATCACCAACCTTTTTCTTCACTGCAGGCTTTGAAAAAGACATGTTTGGGGCTGTGTAATATATAATCCCCCTCGGTTGGCGCATGCGCCAATACTACACTCAGTTGGTGTGCTTGGTTTGGTTGCTGTATTATAATAATAGGCATAGACTATGGGTGTGTGCCCAGGATGGTTAGGATGGTTACTTGGTTTAGTGGGACTGACTTGGTAGTGGGCGTGTCGTAACTGGGCGGGGATAGTAACAGTATATAAGAGGCGGACAGGAGGAAGTAAAGTAACTATCTTCAAGATGGAGCAGATGATCGACGAGATGCACGCGCAGGAGTGTTATAGCTACGTGTTCAAGTGTCCCGTTATAGAGCATAATGGGAAAACTTATGGACCGTGGCTTATCAACCAAACTAACTACATTAGAGAAGACGATGAGATACGAAATATCCTCACTGAAAATACACTGAAACATTTTGCTTTCTCACAAAGTTGATCATAAATATCACTTGACAGGTCAGAAATGCTCTCTGCCATGGTGTTGGCAGAAAGGCTGATGTTGCTAAACTGATCTTTCTTTTCTGGACAGACAATACCTGCAGCTTCTAATATGCACTTTTTTGACAAATTCACCCTCTGTGAATGGCTCTCCTGCTTTAGCAATCATCTCACTAACCACATAGCTAGCTTCAAATGCTGCATTACTCTCTTTGGTTGCTTTCTTAAAGAAATCGTGTTGCCTCAATAGACGTGTTTTAAGATTGGCAACCCGGTTGGCTCTCTCATCTCCCTGGTATTTTGCATACTCCTCAGCATGCCTAGTTGTGAAATGACGTTTCAAATTGTATTCCTTGTGCACTGCAACTTTCTCTCTGCAAATAAGACACGTCGGGGTGCCCCTCTGCTCAACAAAGAAATATTATATTTCCCACTTTTCCTGAAATTGTCTGTCTTCATCACCAACCTTTTTCTTCACTGCAGGCTTTGAAAAAGACATGTTTGGGGCTGTGTAATATATAATCCCCCTCGGTTGGCGCATGCGCCAATACTACACTCAGTTGGTGTGCTTGGTTTGGTTGCTGTATTATAATAATAGGCATAGACTATGGGTGTGTGCCCAGGATGGTTAGGATGGTTACTTGGTTTAGTGGGACTGACTTGGTAGTGGGCGTGTCGTAACTGGGCGGGGATAGTAACAGTATATAAGAGGCGGACAGGAGGAAGTAAAGTAACTATCTTCAAGATGGAGCAGATGATCGACGAGATGCACGCGCAGGAGTGTTATAG